>NW_012267251.1:2634905-2700876 GCF_000151885.1 Dipodomys ordii
TCAGCTCTTCAGCTCAAGGCGAGCGCTCTACCACTTGAGCTACAGCGCCACTTCTGGTTTTCTGGTGGTTTATTGGAGATAGGAGTCTCATGGTCTCTCCTGCCCGGGCTGGCTTTGAACCTCGATCCTCAGATCTCAGCCTCTTGAGTAGCTAGGATTACAGGCGTGAGCCACCACCGCCCAGCTGGAAAGCAATTTCTTTACTGACCTAAATTGATAAAGATTTGAGATAAAATTTATTTCTGTATAATTTTAATGACATTACTGTTTATAATCCTTTAAAATGCACTATTAAATCAATTCTATATGCTACTTTACATATATGGGTCTATCATTTACTTTCTATTTTCTGAACTTTTATTCCATAAATTAAATCTTTTTCCAGACAAAGAAGGGTATCTCTTAAATGTTAGAACTGATGTGCTGAAATGAACAATGTGATTAGGGCTTAAATATATTTCTTTTCAAGTTATGCTCTTGAGGCTTACAAAACATACGTGTGTGTGTGTGTGTGTGTGCGTGCGTGCGTGCGTGCGTGCGTGTGCGCACGCCCATGTTTAAAGCACATTCTTTCCATCTTTTTTCCTTCTCTCCTCTTCCTTCCTTTCCCCTATCCCATCTTGTCTGTATAGTCTGTACTCCCTCTGCTTTCCTCCTTCCTTTTCCTTTTCATTCCGTTTTCTTTTCTGTTATTTCTTTTCTCTCCTTAGGGTCCATTCATTTTGCCCAGGTTGATCTCAGATTCCCTGGCTTAAATGATCTTTTTGACTAAGAAACACTTTTATGTAAAGTTTTCAGCTGGAAAGAGATCATTAAAATAACTTCTATTTTAAAAATAAACTTTAAAATACTGAGGTTATTAGTTATAATAAATTTCATTGTACCTGAAACATTCTACATTCTCTGAATTTTTTTAGACTCAGTTTATATGTACTTGATTGTGAAGACTAAAAAGAACCTATGAAAAATCTTTCCAAATTTTATGAAGTTATAGTTAGGAAGAGTTACATGAAACAGAATCATAACATAAACTATTCGATCAACACATGAGATGCACAACATAGTAGATCTTCAGGGAGAGTAGAGTGGAAAAATTAGAGAAAATCTGGAATAATTAGGCTATAGACAAAGAGGAGAGAGAAGATTCAGGTGAAGAAAACAGCATGAGGTAAATTCCCAGGGTAGTGCTAATTCAGGAAGAGGCTGAAGATACAGCTCAGTGATAAAGGGCTTTGTGTAAGGTCCTTAGTCTAGTCCCTAAAATTATGGGGCAGAGGGATGTAATCATGGAATTTTTAGGGGATACTGAAGAGAAGTATTTATCAGCAAAAAGTACTCTTAGTTCTTAGTGATAGAAAATAAAGTCTCTTTCTTTAAAAGAATGGTGCTTGCATATGAGTTACATAAAAAGTTAGATTAAGGAGTTTGAACTCTGTCTTACATAGAGTAGAATATTTTTGAGAAGGATGATAGATGGAATAAGAATTTGAGTAAGAAAGACTAATCTGGCTAGTAGTATGTAGGGCAACTTGTAGAAGCAGAAGGTAAAAGAGAGGAGACCATCTGGGAGGCCATTTAGAGATCCAGATTTCAGAGCTCCAGATCGGAGAACCCAACTTCCCAGGGCTGGGTGTCAACAGTGAGAAATGATGGCTGGGAGAGACATAGGAAAGAGCTGTTACCGTGAGTGTTGTGGCTGGGCCTGGGGGGTTGGAAGAGAGGGATAAGTCAAATGGGACTGAGAAAGTGTTTCTTGGGTGGTTTGAAAAATGATACAGGAATCAAATGAAAAGAAAAACTACTGGTATCAAAATTTGCAACTTGGAAAATATAAAACCCACAAACACATGAAACTCTCTTAGTACATTGAGAATAAGGTAATAAAGGACTCGAAAGAGAGATGCCAATGTTGCCACATAAGGGGCTAGGACCAGAAAATTCGGTCTGAGAGTCACCCACATCCGGAGGCAGTTGACTTGAAGACTTGAGATCCTTCCCTTCAATCCTAACCCTTACCCTCTCACTGATGACGTTTTTCCCCATCCTGTTTAAAAATCTTAAGTGTAGCTCAGTGGTGGTTTACTTGCCTCGCATGAACAGGGCCTTGGTTCTACCCAGCACTGTGGGGTAGAGGAGATCTTAATTGCCTTCATTTGCAATTAAAAATGTGCACTGCGCCATTCTGTAATATAGGATAAGTATTCCTTCACTGAGAGTCTTTTGATTTCATCTTTTAGCACTCCCTAACCTGCTTTACTCAGGTCTCTCTGGGTGTCCTGCTGTTTCTTGAGCATGGTGTTGGGCTCCTCCAAGCGTGGTTCGTGGCACTGCCCTAATCACTCTTCTCCAGGTGTCTGTGTTGTCCCTTCATTTCTAGTCTTCCTAAAATAGTACAATATTCTTGTCAACCTAACTCATTGTCCTGCCTACATTTTTTTTTGTAGTATGGTACTGACAAATACTATGTTATAAATTGTTTTGCCTATTTATTGCTTGACCAATCATCCTTTCAATAAAATATGTTTCATAAAACATAAAGACTTTGTTTTATTTGGATTGCTTCAGGGACATAATAAATTATTTGCTCAATGGTTTTCCAAATGTACTAAGGGAAAAGTAATCACAAAATAAAAATACAGCACAAAGGTTGGTGCCTACTGAACTAGCTCCATTTGGAAGAAGAGCCCTAAAAATGACTAAAGGATGGCTAGTGCCTGGTAAAACTTCTCTAGTAAAATCAGTCAAGAACATCGAGTACAACAAAAATGGAGGTGAGAAGAAAGAAAATATCTAATGTGGAGAGACCACACTTAACCTCACTGATAAGTAAACAGGTAACAAATAAAGGACCCTTACAGATGTAATGGTTTTGAGTTAGTGAAATGAAGAGTGAGAAGGCGAGAATAATAGGGAGAAGCAGTACTCAAGACAGCTGCTTGAAAGATGGGCCTTGACTCTGCATCATGAGTAGTTCTTGTTTTTATTTACAGTTCAGTTTACGTATCCTGTTTGTTTCACTCCATGTCCATGGATAAGCCTCTCTCTAAATAGGTGGTCAGAGCCAGAAGCAAACACATCCCCTCGCCTCTCTACCCTCCAGGCTGCTAACCAGGGAAAACTCCTGAATTTCCTCACTGGGAAAAGGTGTCACAAGTGGGAGAATGACCAAGCACAGAGAAAAGTACTGGAAAAGTGTAGAAGAAAGACTTGCTAGCTGGGTGCCAGTGGCTCACACCTGTAATCCTAGCTACTCAGGAGGCTGAGATCTGAGGATCGCGGTTCAAAGCCAGCCCGGACAGGAAAGTCCGGGAGACTATTCTCTCCAGTAAACCACTAGGAAAAAAAACGGAAGTGGTGCTGTGACTCAAGTGGTAGAGCGTTCACCTTGAACTGAAGAGTGCAGGGACAGCACCCAAAACCAGAGTTTAAGCCCCCACGATGTACCAAAAAAGAAAAAAGAAAGACTTACTTTCAGAGGTTACTAATGTTTAAAAGTAGTTTTCTTAGTACTGTATTCTTTTTTCAGAAGAACATGGGGTTTTGATTTAGATACAGCTGGAGTAAATTTTTACAGTTTCTTACAAGCTAAGTATTTGTGGCAAGTTCACTTAGCTTGTTTGAATCTTACAAATGTGATCATTCACAAAATGGATGATAGGTCTGTGCTCTGGATTATATAAGAACCATTTAGGAACTTCTCTGTGAGTAGTGTATGCACATGCTGCTCAATCTCCGATCTCATGCTGCAGTGCTTTGTCAGACCAGGGCCTAACCCAAGCTCCCTCACGCTCAGTTGGCTAAATAAATAAGGTTGATGTTTCATGTCTTAATTGGGCTTAGCATACCTTTGTCCCTAAGTAGAGAAAACATGAAATAGAAGAAAAGAGTTGTAGAGTGCTTGCCTACCTAGCAGGAAGCCCTAAGCTCAAACCCTTGCATCACCAAAAGTAAATTCTTGATATTCTTGAGCTGGGGGGACAGCTCAAGTGGAAGAATACTTGCCTAACAAATACATGGGCCTGCGGTCACACAAAAACAATGACACAATGCACTAATATTTTCTCCCTTTTAAGAACTTTCAATAGGGGCGAGAGTGTCTAATGGTCTATGTTCAGGAGCTTTATTATTAATAATTAAATTTGGAATCTATTATACTTTTTTACCTTATATTTTTTAAACTTTTATACTTTTTTCGTTTTATGATAAAATTTATTTTTAAAAGATGAGGTTAGTATTTAAAAGGTTAAAGAGGTTGCAATAAAATCTTAAGCGTTTTAATAAAATTTGAACATATGATTGCCAAAACTTTCTTTTGGGTATATATATCTTTTTGATCTGGCATCTTGCAGTCCTGTTAATTGGCTTTCACATTTGCAGAGTAATTACAGTTTCAAACAAACTTTGTCATCTGTGGTTCAGAATGGTGTAAAGTAAGCAGAGTGTTTGAAATTCAGCTTTTATTTCAAGTTGCTCAAGAGTTTAACTTGTATAACTGTCTAATGGAATTACCAGTGGGTAAATACCGAAAAGTATTACACCTTATAATAAAAGTTAACTACAGTTTATCTAAGAACCACTTGTCAATCATGTACTCTAAATGATTTCAGAAGTTACTAACTTTTGGCTACTGTCTTTTTAAAATCTCTATCCAAAGCTTCCACTTCTGTTTCTAAGATTTAAATTGACTTGTTTTGGAACTCTTTACCTAACAAAAAAGAAAATATTCTTCCAAAGAAGTGTCTAGCCGGTTTATTAACTATCTTACTCTTAAGAATCTGCTGCAATAAGAAGTCTCCAATCCACCTTGATGTGAATACTGAGAATCTTTGTGACAGTTTTCATTTTATAGAGCTGTGGGAGATATGCATAATACCATTTTCTGTTTCCTGGTCATTTGTTTTATCATGAGAGTTTAAAGTCATAACCAGTTTATATTTGGAGATAGTTCTTTTACTTGTGGTTGTTTCTTTACAGCACAAAACCCTGAGCTAGAGCATTTTTCATCTTAGTGTGTTTCAGCTACCACTTGAATGTCTTAATAACCACTTCTTTTATAAAGTCTCAATCTAATGGGTATTATGTTAAAACCCGATTCATGGTAGAGCATTTTATTGGAAATTCATTTATTGAAGGCAAATTGACAAATAAATGTTGAGAAAATGTGCTTAAGAAATTTAACTTTAATGTATTTCTGGAGTTTAAGAGCATTACGTCCTAGAGAATTAGGCTATTTGGTTTTTAATTAATTCTGATATGTTAAAGTACTTAAATCTGAAAGAAAATAATATTTATATAGGGATTTATACAAATAAATTCTTTGAATAGATTAATGCTGATATATGACTAGTTTATGTAGTGTATGTTAATTAGCAAGTGATAAAACTCTAGGACTTTTTGTTACTTATTTTCCTTCATTAGTAGGACAAGGGATCTGATTCCTTTTTTTTTATTACTTTTAAGTAGTTATACACAGGGGTCTCAGTTTATCCTGTCAGTTTATGCGTGCAATGCATCCTGATCAGTTTCTCCCTTTCCATCATTCCCGCCCCCATCTCTGCCAACCTCACCCATCCCCTCAATTTACCTGGTTCCATTTCCACGTATGTATATTGAATATTATAACTATTTTCATCCCCCTTCTTCTCTCCATCTACCCTCTTCCTTTTGTTCTCACCCTCTTCTGACAAAACATGCTTCCGCTTCCTGGTGTTCATTTTGTTAAACTTTAAATTAGTTGTTCAAAGGTGTTACACCATAGGAATCCTTCCCTTCTCTCCTGTGCATACTGTACTTCAGTCAGATTTCATGTTTATAACTTAAATTTAGCTCCCGCATATGAGAGAAAACATGTACCCTTTGTTTCTCTGAGCCTGACTTACTTCATTTAAATAATACTTTGTGCTGAGACCTATAAAATCTGGGTTGTTTGTAATTACATGTAATATTTTTGTTAGCCTAGAGTTCTTAGAAAACCTGATTAACTATAACTAGTGAAATATTTCTTTATAATTATATATGTAAAATGATAAATGGAAACTTTCAGATTCTTCCTCATTTTATGTGCTCAGTATCTTGCATAGTGCTTGGATCTCAATAGTTCATATATTATTGGGCCTGTGAATAGTTAATTTATCAAACTGGTTAATATGTGCAATAACTTATTGCTATTTTAATACTTCTCTAAGCTACCCCATACAGAAATACAAATGCTTTATTCTTTTCTATGTAGTTCTTTTTGATAGTCTGTTTAAGAATGACAAGTAAGGCTGGGCATGCGTGTCTCATGCCTATAATCCTAGCTACACAAGAAGCTGATACCTGAAGATCGAGATTCACAGTCAGCCCACACAGGAAACTCCATGAGACAGACTCTTATCTCCAATTAGTTGCCAAAAAAAGCCAGAAGGAGAGCTATGCCTCAAGTGGTAGAGTGCTACTTTGAGCAAAAAAAAGTACTCAGGGCACTGCTCAGGCTCTGAGGTTAAGCCCTAGGACTCTCAGACAGACACACAGAATGACAAACTAATCATTTTTATTGTCATCATTTCCAGCTTTGAAAATTACCATAACTTACAACCACGTGGAATCTGGCAATATAATATTTTAAATAGCTTTTAAAATTCTAGGTTTGAGAAGTTTTTTTTCTTTTTTCTTTTTTGTTCAAGACCAGGACTTGAACATATCTCACACTTTCACTCTACCACACGAGCCATACCTCCAACCCTAAGAAATTCTGTAAATCATACTATTCTAACTTCGTTTAGGTATGGTGCTGAAAATATATATCCTTTGAAATCTTTTATTTCTTATAATGCTTTTAAAGATGAGAAATCTGGGGGCTGGACTGCATAGCTAATGGTATGCATAGAGCTTGGATCTGAGTCTGATATTCTAATTTCGAAGTCTCTTACCTTAATTGCCTCCATCTCATCGTAAGGGAATCTTAAGTAAAGCCCAGATAGATTGAATACCCTTCTTTTTTCTTCTCCATAGTGCTCTTCACTGCTCACGCCTCCTGAAGTATCTCTATCAGACTGGCCTCTCTCTCTTGGATGTGTCTCTCTAGTTGTTTTTATTAGAATCTGGTCAGTCATTATTTGCTATGTCCCTGACGTGGTGTCACATCACTTTGAAGTGATTAACTAGGAGCTCAAACACATGGGGCAGAGGAGTGACCTGGTTGCCTTGGGGTTTTTTTGTTTGTTTGGGTTTTTTTTTTTTTGGTCCTTTATGGCTGTTTTATTTTTTTTCCAGGGCTAAGGATTCAACTTGGGGCTTTGTACTTGCCAGGCAAATGTCCTTCCACTGAGCTAAATCCTCAATCTACAGGACATCTAATAGGAATTTGTTTGGAAAGAGAGAGAGATGGGAGACAATAATAGGGTTCTAAGAAAATAAAACTGCTAGGGAGATTAAGATGTGGTAAATGAAGTGATTCTTGATTGGCATAAATTAGTATAATATCTCTGGTATCTTAAAGTTTTCATATTTAAGCATTATATACTAGAATACTATAGTTAGTACTTTTAACTTTGTTAATTCAAAAGTAGGTAACATTGTCTACAAAGTTTAAATATAATAAACTTTATGATCTATCAAGTTTGTGTTTTCACTATCTGACCATTAGGTTCTGCCTTCCCTCGATGCACATTTTAGAGTGCTTGACTGACTAGCCTAGTCACCTCTGTGCCTCGGATCCTCTCCTCTTTCTGCTGCTTCTGGCTCGACAAACTTAAAATACTGCCTGGCTTCAATCCCACCTCTGTGTTCCCTGCTCTGCATCTATGCAACTCTTACTTCTGGTGTTTACTTCAGTTCTTGGTCATTAAATTCAAGAGGGCCTTAGTACTATCAGCAGTCCCAGTATGTTTCCCTGTCCGCTCTTCCATTTTCATGGAGCATGCTTTCATACGTTTCATCTGCAAAGACCCAGTGCATCTTCTTTGTACCACATTCTTTCTTTTTTCTTTTGTTGGTTGTGGGGCTTGAATTCAGCCTGGGTGCTGTCTCTGAGCCTCTTTGTGCTGAAGGCTAGCTCTCTTACCCCTTAAGCCACAGTGCCACTTCGGTTTTTGAATGGCTACTTGGAGATAAGAGTCTCACAGGGACTTTACTGCCCAGCCTGGCTTCGAACCATAGTCCTCACCTCTCAGCCTCCTGAGTAGGTAGGATGACAGGTGTGAGCCGCAGGTGCCCAGCTCTACTGTATTCTTAACTGAAGTCTTTACATCTTATCTCACTGAAACAAAAGAAGCAGTGAGAAAATTAGATCTACCAACTCCCCTTTGCATCTGTGTCTTAACTGCATTTGCCCTGCTATCCTCTTTCCCTGCCTGCTCTAGCACTGAGCTGTCTATATACTCTTTTTAAAAATTTTAATTTTATTGTCAAGGTGATGTACACAGGGGTTATAATTACATATGAAAGGTAGTGAATATATACTCTTGATTATAGCTACTTTTTTCACATCCTTTCTTCTCTACTTAAGAAATTGGCTTCAGCGAACTTTACAACTTTGGTGCGGGGCGGGGGGGGGTGCTGAGGGGAGGATTGGGTGGAGGGGGGAGGATGAGAAGGGGAAACAAAGGAGGAAGCTACAATGCTTGATAAGAAATGTACTCATTATCTTGCCCATGTAATTGTAACCCCTCTGTACAGTATTTTCACCAAAAAAAGTTAAGAAAAAAAAAGAAATTTGCTTCAGAAATTCCTTTACATCTCATCGAAATTATCTTTATTTGGAATTTTTACTCTGGATTTATCTATTTGGAAAATATTTACTGAGTGTTTGCCATGTGTCAGGCAGATACCTGTAATACCAGCTACTTAGGAAATGGGACCAGAAGTATCATGAGTTCAAGGTCAGCCTGGTGAAAGTTAGTGAGGCACTATCACAGGAAACAAAATCTAAACAAAAGAATGTGCCAGTGTAGCCTATGTTCCCGTTAAGAAGATAGATAATAAGAGAAGTATACCATGTAAGCAGTCATATTTTACAGATAATGTAAATGTTACAAAATAGAAAGTGGAGCTGATGAAAGAAGTGGTGGAGTCCTGAGTAAGAGGACTGTAGATTGATTGCCACAGTAGGCTTCAGTATGAAGACTAGATTTAATCTGAGACTTAAGGAGAGAGTGGGCCAAAGATACATGAGAGAGAAGGTTGCCAGGCAGAAGGCATAACTTCATAAAAGGCACTGTGCAGAGAGAAAGTAGTGTGTTAGAGAAATATAAGGTGTCTGATGGGGCCGTGTGAGAATCCCGGAGGCAAAGGAGAAACTCCAGCACAGGCGAGGTGAAATGAGATAAGACCCTATCAGTCATTTCAGGCCTCCATCTTCTAAATATTTACTGAATCAAAACACAGCATCTTTGGGGGGCATGATGTGCATTTTCAGAAGATTTCTGGCTGCTGTATTGAGAATGACTTACTGTGGGTCAGCAGAGAACTGCTGTGATTGTCTGAGGTATAGAAGTGGTGAGAAGTAATCTGAAACTGGATATTCAGAAGCAGTGAGTTGATGTGAAGTGAAAAGTAGACCGCAGGTGATTCCAGAGTTTTTGGCTTGAGCAATTGAAAGTTGCAGTGCCTGTATCTGAAATGAAGAAAACCTGGATACAGATCAGCAGAAAGAACAGAAGCAGGAGAATTCCCAGTTCACTGTGAAATGTATGCAGATATCTCAGAACACCTGCCCTTAACTTACATGACCTCTCAACACTTTGGAGTAAGAAGATTCTGGCTTTCGATATTGGGTAGTAAGAATTTGAAGTAGAATTGCATGAGTGCAAAACCCAGGTAAGAGTAAATACTTCCAATATAAAAGAGGAAGACCACTTCCTGGCTGAGTGTAGATGACGGGAAATATGAAATATGGAAGCCTAGAAGGGGAGTGGAACTAAAGGGAAAGATCCCATGTTTAGTTGAAATATGGTCCCAGTAGTTCAAGGTAGAAGTGACGCTCTTTATGTGCCCCTTTCAATGCTCTCGAAGCATGCACATGCATGCGAAGCATGCACTGCTCTGAAGATACACACCCCACTCCTGACACATGCCTTAAAATAGAGACCCAAAATGGAAAGATACCTGGATTTTTATATTAGAGAACTTGAAAGATGTTGGCTAAAATCATGAAAGACTGTTAGGAAAGAGAAGAAAACTAAACAGAGAAGCTTGGGTGAATTATCTCTTTCAATGTGGTGTCCACAGAGGATTAGTCTAATGTTAATTGTGTCTTGAACCTTAAAGATGTAAAGCAGGGGCTGGGAAGGTGGCTCAGCGTAGAGCGCTTGCCTCACTTGCATGCCTGAGGCCCTGGGTTTGATTCCTCAGCACCACATAAGCAAAAAGAGAAAAGCGGGAAGTGGCGCTGTGGCTCAACTGGTAGAGCGCTAGCCTTGAGCTGAAGAGCTGAGGGACAGCGTCCAGGCGCAGAGTTCAAGCCCCACAACCGGACCAAAAAAAAAGATGTAAAGCAGTAGACAATGGTTGTTGTTGATGAAGAAAGGACAAGACGTGAGCAGTGTTGAACTTGTGGACTATGGGTAAAGAAGTTTCTTTCAGAAGTGTAGTATTTATAGACAGCTCTGCCCTTTCTCTTGAAATCGACCATTTACATTTTATTTTAAAGTATACTCAGGTGTGCATCTAGTAATAATAGTCTTTATTCAGACTTATTATTATTGAATTTAACTCCATACTCATAGTTTTTATTATTAAACCACAAACGAATAATTTTTCCTCTCTCAACTTCTGAAGGCTTGAGAAATGACATTATCCAAGATTGTATAATTAGAAAAAAATCAAATCCTAGTACATTAGTGTCATCGAGTGCATACTTTTACTAACTTTAAAGTCTTATATATTCACTGACAGAATTCTTGTAGTAACTATAAATACTAAGATTTATAGGCAATTTAATATAGCAAAAGGTAGCAATTGCCAAGTACCAATGACTCATGACTAATCCTAGCTACTCAGGAGATGCGCTTCAATACAGCCTAGAGAAGGAAAATTCTGTAGAACTGTGGCTTAAGTGGTTGAGTGCTAGCCTTGGGCAAAAAAGTTCAGGAACAGTGCCTAAGGCCAGAGTTCAAGCCCTAGGATTGTCACTTACATGTGTGTCTGTGTGCACACATACACACACAAGATAGAGATAAATGGTTATCTTCTTAAAATGATAAAGTGTACCATAATACTATGCTAAGTGCATAACAAGGGATAAGTATCAATGAGAATAGAGAAGAAACAGTTTCGGACCTAGGTTTATAAAAATACTTCATGGAAGGAATGAGACTGGACTTCAGAAGATTACCTGGACAGATAGAGATGGTATGTGGGTGGGAGTACAAGAGAGGCACTGCACATGGCTAGCAGTAACAGCTAATGTTAAATATAAGGTAAAACAGGTCTGTGTGGGAGAAATAGTTAAAATGGAAGGGAAGGGAATGCTAAGACATTATAGAAAGCAATGAGGTTGCACCAAGTTTGGTGTGGAGTAGCTCTCAGTTATCACCAGTTATTTCGTGGCTTTTAAGTACTTGCATGTTTAAAGAAATTCTGTTTTATTTCTAGAATGCCAGTTAATGAAAACAGAAAGACCAAAGCCAAATACATTTATAATCAGATGTCTACAGTGGACCACAGTTATAGAGAGAACATTCCATGTTGATACTCCAGAAGAAAGGTAAGAGACTTGTCTTATCCATTTTGTGAAAAAGCAGCAATCTAAAGATGTGTCGTTTCTTGTATCATACAAAAATAACTGGAGCTGGGCGCTAGTGGCTCACGCCTGTCATCCTAGCTGCTCTGGAGGCTGAGATCTAAGGGTCGAAGTTCAAAGCCAGCCTAGGCAGGAATGTCCATGAGACTCTTATCTCCAGTAAACCACCAGAAAACCAGAAGTGGTGCTGTGGCTCAGGTGGTAGAGTGCTAGCCTTGAGCTGAAGAGCTGAGAGGCAGCACCCTGACCCAGAGTTCAAGCCCCACGACTGACTAAAAAACAAACAACAACAAAAAAAACCGAACTGGAGCTTGCAAAATACTAAACCAGGACTGCTAAGCATAATGTAAGTTACAATTCTTCAGAGAAAGTAGAACATTTTCCAAACTACCTTTTTCTTAAATCATAGACTTGATTGTATTCTTATTTTAAGTTCTGAGGAAAATAGGATAGTCAAGGTTTCTAGTAGTGTGCCCTTTTATATTAATTGCAAGTGCCTGCTTGGAGTTGACAGGCCTTCTGCCACTGGTTCTAACTCCACATAAGGGGAGCATTAGGATGATTAGCATGACTGACTGCTCCCTATTGTGGAAGAGAGAAACTGCAGCACATTACAGCCAGCTCACTGACTCTTGCATGGTCTTCTTCCATCCTCTTGATCTACACTCAGACTTGGCGAACACCTTCCCTCCCTCTCGTTCTGGCTTTCTAGTCTTTTATCTGGTGAATTCATACTGTAGGTCTGGGGACTACAAACACAAAATGATTTTCCCAGACGTATGTTATCATATAGGATCTTAGTTGTTGAAGTTAAATGCCTCATTTTCAAATGAGTAAATTAAACTTTTCTTATAATAGTCTTCTAAGATCTTAATTAAACCAAAAAAATCTAAAAATCTTAAAAGACAACATTTATTTAATTACTTTTTTTACAGAGCTAAGAATGGAGCATAGGATTTTGTAAATGGGAGGCAAATGTTCTACCATTGAGTTAAAATTCTAGACCTACCTGAAGTTATTGTTTTCCTTCTAAAACATTATTTTGATAACAATTATAATGCTTAATTACCTTAGAAAATACAGGAAAGAAAAATAGAAAAGATATAGAAAATTCTCATAATTGTAATTCTATAACCAGAATTTAGCATGATAATCTTATTTTCTATGCTTCCAATATTCATAACCTGTAGTGTGTCCTCCACACCCCTGCCTGACTCCCGCTCTACTTCCCACCCCTCATCTGCACTGCACGTTTTCATGTAACAAGTTCAATAATCATGTTTGGGTTAATTCCTATCAGTCTCTCAGATCTTAACATGACAATTTTTCCACAAAACCTGACTTTTGTAGACTAGATAAGTAGGTTCCCTGTCTGTACTAATTCATATGTATCTCTTGTCTTTCATACCGAGCATGTCATGACTGTTCTTGGTCTTAGTAAGTAACCTCCCTTCCTCTCTCCCTCCCTCCTTCCCGCCCTTTCCCTGTCCCTTCCTTTCTTGCCTTTCTTTCCCTTTCTTTTCTTTTTAAAATTTACCATCTATAGATGCTCAGCTCCTGCTCAGAGTCACCTCCTTCCTCCCTCCCTTTCCCCCTTCCCGGTCTCAGCGGACTTCATGTTCCATTTGTCTCACCTACTCCTACTAGTAACCACATCCTAAATCAGACCTGTTTCAACTTCACAATACTCATTTTTTTAATATGCATACAAATTTCTCAAAAGAATTTACCATGGTATCTCACACATATGTGTACTTTAATCAAATTACATACATTCCTGTATGTGTTTACATGTGTTTATCTTTTAGGTCTAGCATCCAAGTATGAATGAAAAGATGACTTTTGTCCTTCTGAACCTGGCTTACTTAGTCTGAGGTCTTCAGATCCATTTATTTGCCTACAAATGATATAATTTCATCTTTTTGTGGCTGAATAGTAGTCATTGTATAGATATATTGTATTGTCCTGATGCATTCATCAGTTATAGGGTTATTTCCATAGCTTGGCTACTGTGAATGAACCTTGGCTGCTGTGATGAACCTGGCTGTGCAGGTGTCTATTATTCCTCACTCACGTTCCTTTGGATAAATGACAAACATGATATTGCTGGATCTTAGAGTACTTTTACTTTTAATTATTTAAAGGACCTCCATAATAATTTCCATGTTGATTGCACTAGTTTGCATTCCTACCAGCAACGTAAGTGGTTAGGATTCCTTTTCCCCCACATTTTCTTTTTTTTAATATATAATTTTTATTGTAAAGATACTGTACAGAGGGGTTATAGTTACATGAATAAGGTAATGAGTACATTTCCTATCGAGCAGTGTTGCCCCTCATTGTTTTTGCACTGGAATCAAATACAGTGACAACAAGGGTTATACCATGGGGGAAGAACATACAAAAGAAACAAAAGAATCACATAGTACATTAAAAACAACAGTGACAAAGAGAAAACCTCTTGAGTCTCTATCTTGGAGTTCATTTCACTTAGTATCATCTTATATGGCCTTCCCCCACATTTTCATTAGCATTTTGTGGTTATTTATGTTCTTAATGATGACCATTCTGACTGGAGTGATATGAAATCTCAATGTCATTTTGATTTACATTTCCTTTATGGCCAGGAACATTAAGCATATTTCATGTTTTTATCGGCCATTTGTACTTCCTTTTGTGTGGTTGTGAGTATACATACTAGTCTTAGGACTTGAACTCAGGGTCTCAGCACCTTTTCACTCAAGGCTGGTGCTCAATCACTTGAGCCACATCCTACTTCCAATTTTGTGCTGGTTAACAGTCTCACAGGCTTTCCTGCCTGGGCTGGCTTTGAACCACGATCTTCAGGTCTCAGCCTCCTGAGTAGCTAGGATTACAGGCGTGAGCCACCAGCGTTCAGCTGCATTTGTACTTCATTCTAGAAGCATTCTGTAAGTTTCTTGACAGTAAGCATTATTTCTTCCTTCCTGTTTTTTTTTCTTTATCTTAAGCACATAGTCCAATATCTGACCACAGAAGTAATCGATGACTGGTTGAGTGAATGGAACACTCCCATGACACATACAGTCTTTGAAAGTACTATTTATAGTATGTTGATAGTACCTTTTTCAAGCTTGATTTTCTTTGCCCTTTATGTTTATAAAGACAGACTTGAGCTAGAGCTTAAGCACTGAAGTCATTTGCTGCTCTTACTTATCATACTATTCCTCTACATAAGTTTTTATTTATTTTTATGACTAGAAGAAAAAAGTACTTTAAGTAAAAATGAAAGATAGTATATTTATTTTTTACATTGGTGTATGCTTTTCTGTATTCATTAAAAGACTTAACAGTGGCAAAAAATAAAAGTTTCATGCGGGTACTAGTGACAGTATCCTTAAAAAATATTAGCATCATTCATCATCTTCAGTTAATGAGGAATTTCCCTCATTCCTTTCTGTAGGGAAGAATGGACAGAAGCTATCCAGGCTGTGGCAGACAGACTACAGAGGCAAGAAGAGGAGAGAATGAATTGTAGTCCAACTTCCCAGATTGACAATATAGGAGAGGAAGAGATGGATGCTTCTACAACCCACCACAAAAGAAAGGTAGAAGACAGTGGCATCTTAATGGTCTGAACACAGTTGTCTGGGTAAAACAGGTAGTAAACTGCTATTTGAACTCTAGGAAATGGAAACTAGAACAAACTAGAGAACAAATAAATGCTATTTGAGAGGGAGGTCTACCAGTTTTCTTAGGATGTGTATGTGTGGAGTTATTTTGTCCACACTAACCTAAAATACCTATCATTTAAAACCAAATGTGATCAGCACTTCAGCAGTGCCGTGCCCCCAAACAACTTTATTAGTTGCACTTCCCTTGTTTTCATTTTTATAAACTTGGAAATCAAATGTTTTCCCTGAGCGCTTTGCGCCTTTTGCATTTGGCATCCTGTGTTCCACTGAAAGCCCACATAGAAAAGGCTCTGGTGTGTTGGGCACCCCCCTACCCTAGGCCCCTCCCCTGCCCCCCCACACCAGTCCCAGGAAGTGTGACCTTGCAAATGGGGGCTGCTCCTGAGCCAACGAGAAAACAAGCCTCTCCTCTTTTCGACACTCTAGAACAAGGGACACTTGATGTTTCCATGGGAATTATAAATTCTTTTTGCTGCTACAAAAAAAATGTGAAAGAAGCATCCTTAATTCTTTAAAAGGTATCTTAACTCTAAAGATTGAAAGAGAACAACATGTAATTTACCTACATAGAGTTTAGTGTATATGCAATATATAATAGGTTGTAAATGAGTCTTCAGATGAGGAAACAAAAATATTCAGTGTTATATGTGAAATTTGTTTTATTTGTTTTCTTAGTCTTTTGTAGGAAAAGAGGTAGGGGTAGAACCCAGGGCCTTGTGCACGCTGCACAAATATGCACAAGGTGTATCTTCAGCCCAAAATTTGCCATTAATGCATTGATTCAGAGCTCTTTGGAGCTAGACTGCCTGGGTTGAAATCCTTCCTTTTCCACATGTGAACTTAGTAAAATGATAGTTACAGCTTTATAGACTGACTTCATAGACTTCTCTCATGCCAAATTTTTGTTTTAATTAAAATTATATTTGATGTTTAGTTTTGGCAAGATATGTGCACACATTTTCTCTTTTATAGGCTTAGCCTTGTTTAAACTGAGTGTCGGTTTAACTTACCTGGTTCCTTATTCAAAAAGAAAAACACAATGGGACAGTATGGGGGAGGGAAAGAGGGAGAAAAATGAGGGAGAGTTAACAGGTTCGACAAAAAAATGTACTCACTACCTTATGTACTGCAACCCCTCTGTACATCACCTTGACAATAAAATAAAAAAAAGAAAAACAATCTAGTTTTACCTACTTGCTTAGAGATAAGAAATTTCAATTTGTGCACATAGGTGCACATGTACATCATTAACTTGAAATTTTTATTATAAATTGATAAATTTAAAATTAAATCGCAATAAACATAATCCTTTGAATTTTATACCATCCCATTCAAAAGCTATACCATTTTTAAAAACCTATACTATTTTTTTAAAGCTACCCTATTTCGTTTTCTGGAATCCCTAAAAATCTGCCAGATTTAAAGGCTGGTTCTGGAGCCAGCAAAGTGCCTTTGATTGTAATCTTTATGTTCAAAGCAGGGGCCAGTCTACTGGGAGGGGAAGCGAGGGTGCGGGCAGAGAAAACAGCTTGGTGCAGTGGGTAGGCAGACGCTCCTGGAAACGTCTAATACTTCTGCCTTTGTCACCTTTACTGTTAGTACTGGCTGGAGTCGATGATGTCTGAGATTTTTGCAAGGCATATCTGCAGCTTATTTTCTATAACTTATTCCATCTGTGTGCATGCTTGCTTTCCATACCAACCTTTTTCTACAAATGTATATGTCTGAGTCAAGCAGAAAAGGTCAGATAAGTTGATGTTAGGGGAATGAACTCCCAAGTATTCAAATGTTTTTTCTCTTTCGTGCAATTGTTTCTAACATATTTATAAGATGATTTCTATGTTGCTTTGTATGTGCCTACCCCCACAGTATAACCCCTGCTTTCACTGTATTTGATGTTGATATAATTTGTGGAGGTGAAGGGAAAAAACAAATCGTTTAAATAGGGATACAGGTGGACAAGGAGATGTACAAGTCGTTATGTCGAAAAATGAACTTTACAACTTTGGTGGTGGGGGGAGGTGGGGAGAGTATGGGAAGGGATGGGAAGGGGAAACAAAGAGGCGGCAACAATGCTTGATAAAAAATGTATTGCCCATGTAATTGTAACTCCTCTGTATAGCATTTTTACAATAAAAAAATTTTTTTTCAGTAAGTGAAAAATTTCAAGGACTCAAGTTTTCATGGATTTAGTTGTTTTCTCAGAAGTTACAACTGCTATCTTTGTTATATTTCTTTTCACTGAGCTCCAGATGTTCTCAATATTTGTTAAAATATTTTTTTTCTTGGATGCCATCCTTATTTTGTTGGAGTTACTCTCAGGTATCTCCTTCAAAAGTGCTATCCCCTTAGGCATGCTTAGGAATGATGGGGGGATGTTCTTAAGTTCACTAAATCCATGAAAACTTGAGTCCTTGAAATTTTTCACTTACTGGAAATTTTGCATGTTGCGAAATTCTAGGTTCACAATGCTTTTGTCTAGTATTTGAGAACTATTTATTTTTAATATCCATGACTGCTGCTGAGACAGCCAGGAGCAGTCTTATTCTTTTTATTTGCAGTTACTTAGAAATTGGTAAAAAATATATATATTTTTTGAGTGGATGTTACACATATATTTATATATGATAAATTGTGTCAAATAATTTACTACAGACTTTTCTAATTTGTATTTTTCAGACAATGAATGATTTTGACTATTTGAAACTACTAGGTAAAGGCACTTTTGGGAAAGTAATTTTGGTTCGTGAGAAGGCAAGTGGCAAATATTATGCTATGAAGATTCTGAAGAAAGAGGTCATCATTGCAAAGGTAATAGGTTGCAAGAGTTGGGGACAAAGTTTTGTTTGCAGTATGAATGTGTCTTCAGGTCTTTGAGAGAATAAATTGTTTTTTCCTGTCAAGTTTCTAATAATTTGCTGTATCGGCACCAGGAAGTGAATGTACAGATACCTACAGTAAAGACTTTTCACCTACAGAAGGCACCGCCCAGTTCCTGAGTAGGAGACCACGCTGACCCCTAGCTAGTACCATCCCTTCCCCCTCTCACAGTCCAACTGATGTGAAGGCAAGCCCATCCCGTTAGCCCAGGGTAATGATTGAGAGTACGGTCACACTTCCTTGGCATCCACAGTCACAGCTGTGGTCTCAAGATCACTGCAGCAAGCAGAGAAAAAGACAGTAGAGGTGTTGTGAAAAAAGGGGCCTGACATCCTCTCCTGCCCCACTTGTCATGGCCTCTAGGAAAGCAGAGGGGTCATTCAAGCAGGAATCCTCTGGGGCCTCACAAAGTTAGGTCCATATTTGTGAAGACTTCTATGCCACCTTTCATCTTTATCTCCTATTTTAGACAACAAATGTTTCAATTTCCCATTCCAGATCTCTGTCCATCTATCCTTCTCATGAAAACATTATATGTTCATTCGATGAGATACCTCTTTACCATCTTTGGATACTGTGGTCTCTAAAGTATATTTTTTTGGTCTAATGACATGTGATTGGTAATTGATCGAGTACAGTATCTTTTATTTGTGCATGCACAAGCACGCACGTGTGCGCGTGCGCGTGTGTGTGTGTGTGTGTGTGTGTGTGTGCACATGCATGTGCACGTGCGCATACTTGCTGTCCCTAAGACTTGAGCTCAAAACCCCGGTGCTCTCCCTTAGCTTTTTCTGCGTTCTGCTCAAAGCTGGCACTCTACCTCTTAAGCCACTCATCCACTTCTAACTTTTTGCTGACTAATTAAGGGTAAGAGTATTATGGACTTTCCTGCCCTGGCTAGCTTTGAATTGCAATCCTCAGATTTAGATCCTCAGCTAGGATTACAAGCATGAGCCATCAGTGCCTGAGTGTTGCAGTTGTTTTGTGCTTTTGCATCTATTACCAGGTTATGTAAAATTCAATCCAGAGTGTCCATTCTTCCCTTTATACCTTATAATGGATAGTAGTCCAGTTTGTAGTGTTCTTGACAGCTATGTTGAGCTTGGGAGTCTGCTCCTGGGAAATGTTCTGTAGTTATTTGAAGGCCCTTTGCTCTTGCTGACAGAGGGGACAGTTTTATTGGCACTTTCATATATCAAGAGCACAAGAGGAGTATGTTAGTGGCATTTAATCTCTATTGCTGCAGCTCCCTCCACCCAGTCTTGAACCCAGGTAGCCATTCTATTTTAACTGGTCTTTTTATTCTGATGAGCATCAACTTGTCCTATTTTAATGGCCTAAAAATTCCCATTCTAAGCCGGGCGCTGGTGGCTCACCCCTGTAATCCTAGCTACTCAGGAGGCTGAGATCTGAGGATCGTGGTTCAAAGCCAGCCCGGGCAGGAGAGACCGTGAGACTCCTATCTCCAATAAACCAACAGAAAACCGGAAGTGGCGCTGTAGCTCAAGTGGTAGAGCGCTCGCCTTGAGCTGAAGAGCTGAGGGACAGCGCCCAGGCCCAGAGTTCAAGCCCCACGACCGACAAAAAAAAAAAAAAAAAAAAAATTCCCATTCTGATGGCCATATCACTGTGTCTCCTTAATACTCTTTCTTTGTCTAGTTTTCCGTTGCCCATCTGCCTTTCCATACAACCTGAAATGACCACCCATTTATCAATGTATAACCAAATGTTCTATTTTTGGTGTCATTCGGTTCTCCTATCACTGTGAAGAAACAGCATTCAGTTAAGCATCCTGAAATGGCTTGTGCTTACTTCTTCAGTCAGAAATGAACCCTCTCGGCAGATTGGTTCTTGTCTTTTTCAGAGCTTTACATTATCAGTCAGTGTGGTAGCTTTCCAAAGATGCTTTTGTAGATCATAGAATTGATGTTTCTTCATACACAAAGTCACTTATTGGTTGGTCAGTTGAGAGCTCAGAGGGTACTTCCTAGGAACACAGATTGTGATGATGGTCTATGGCGGCTTCTCATTGGTTTCATTATGGAAGGAATAAAAGAGGGAGTACCTGCTCCTGAGCATGATGAGAACCTCCTTGCATTTCTCCAGCAGAACATTCTTGTTAACTATTTCTATATTATGGAACTCTTGGGGATACATTTTCCTTCTTTCCTCATTTCCTTGACATTATTTAAGACATGCAAGTACTTCAGGTTTTAAGATTGTGATTTATCCTTTAGTCGTACAAGTTTCAGTTAATGCCTGGGAGCTAGCCCGTAATTGCCTGTCTGTACTTTTGTGTCTGGAAATTTTCTGGCTCAAGATTCTAGTCATTGCTTCTAGTTAGCATTCTTGAGCTTTTTGGTCTAACCTCTAATTTGTGTGAGTTGAAGGAACTTAATAAATGCTGGTAAAAAAAATTTTAAATATGGAACACCCCTCTGTATGTCACCTTGACAATAAAATTAAATTTTAAAAAATCAAGAAAAAAAATAAGGAATCTACAAAGATAAAAGAAAATTTTGTTTCTATCTTCTCTGAAAATAACATAGAATCCTTAAATACTAGAATCTTGAGCATTGGCTCCCCTCAAATCAAGAATGAGACAGAGGTGTTTACTTTCCCCACACCTTCCCTAGCCAGAGAAACAAGAGTAGGGAACAAAAGGGGTCCAAATGTCTTAAGAAAGAACTCAGGTAATCTCTATTTGCAGACAGTATAATTCATTACTTACAAGCCTAAAGATTTCACCAGAAAACCTCCTAGATGATGATAAGCACTTCAACGAGATAGAAGACTATAAGATTAACATACAAAAATTAATAGCTTTTTAATACATCAATAACGGAGAGGCTGATAGAAAAATCAGGAAGACAGTTCTGTTAACAATTGACTAGAGAAAAAAAAAAAAACCTAACCAAGGAGCTGAAAGAGCTGTACAGTGAAAACTATAAAACCTTGAAGAAAGAAACTGTAAAAAACACTATAAAATGGAAATACCTATGTTTGTGGATTTGTTAAATTAATGTTGTAAAAATAAACCATTGTACTGAAAGCAATCCAGAAATTTAATCCTTGTCAAAAATGTTATTTTTGCAGAAATGTAAAATTTTGTTCTAAAATGCATATCAAGCATAAAACACCCCAAATAATCAAGAGCAATCCTGAACAGGAAGGATAAAAGAAACAAATGCTTTTAGACATAATGTATACAGGTTTCAGTTACCTTCTGATAGATAGATTCATCAAGGTAGACCTGTGGTCAAACTGGAGAAAATTATTAAGCAGAGTAAAGGAATCTAGTTAAGTAACCTCGAAGCTGTTACTATTTATAAAATGTACAATTTAGAATTAAGTCTTCTGTATATAACCTGTGGTCCCTTTTTCAATAGCTGGTTTTCTTTTAAGTAGACTTAAAAGACGTATGCTCTTTACTGAATTACATCCTGTATATCCCCTGGAAGCATGGAAATACTAACTACTACATGCTAAAATACTGCCTGATAAGCCATTCCTTAAAAGGAAAATGGTACTATTTCATTTTCCCAGTGTATGATATTTTTGGTGTTTATTTTACATTATTATTAATATAGTTTGATCAAGTATGGGTGAGTTATATGTGTCCGGGTCTTCTGACATATTATTGTTTTGCTTTGTGTGGTGGTAATGGCTGTATACAATAATGGAAGCATGCCAGTGTATTTTGTACCTGAGTATAACTGCTGCTAAGTTCGGAAAAATGGTGAAAATGCCTACAGCATGTACTGATAGGTTGCTTTTTTCTCTTTAGGATGAAGTGGCACACACTCTAACTGAAAGCAGAGTATTAAAGAACACCAGGCATCCATTTTTAACCGTAAGTGCCTGGGGCCCCTGGTGATAGTCCTAACAGACTTTGTAAATAACATTTGTGTAGATGTGGGAAGCCCATAAATTGTTGGAATACAGGAGTTAAATTTATCATATCTATTAATTTATAATCACTCCTGTTACCCACTTGAAACTTTTTCCCTTCCCATGATTATCCTTGCCATTAAGAAATAATAAAGAGCAAATAGATGATGGTGGCATTTTAAAGAGTTCACTGGTACAATGGTAGACTTAAAACACCTTTGAAATATTAAATGTAAATTTTGTTTATTTTGCTTATTGGCTTCAGATAAATATTTAAATGATCAGGTAGCATTCTCTTCAGATTCATAAATCATAAATGAATTTTACCGATGTTCAATGTTGATAAGTCGCCATACTATTTCTTCCCTTGACAAAGTATAAGCTGTGTCTTAATGCATTATAAATGTGATACAAGAACAATTGTAAAGTTCCTCTATCTATGTTCCTGACTCCAGTGAAGTACATTCAGATTATGATTAACAGACAGACTTCCAGAAATCTTTTACTAAAAATTTAGAAATACTTGAAATGGAAACTTTCAAGGGTATCCTTAGATACCTGGATTTCCTGTGTTACTTTATTACATGTCGATTATCTGTTGTTGCATTGTTAGAAACTCCAACGTGTCAACAGGATCTGTTTTCCTGTGGAACTTGCACTGGAGTAATTTGCATGGATGAGAACTTTGATTACCAACAGTTTCAGAGAGATGGGGTAATGGATTGAGCGGTTTAATTTTACTTACAGTCTTAGTTTTCCCCCTGACAATACAAAATTTGCTTTATGTTTCTTATAAACTCTTCTGTAAGCCCACAGTAAGTGGACTGTGAAGGAACTTCATGTTCCTTAACTCCCGATGTTCCTTTCCGGTTTCTCATCAGTGTTGTCTCATCAGTTATGCTTACAGTTTTTAAATGTTCTCTTTTCATACTATTATAATGGTAAGAATATAGGATTATAACTTTTTTTTATTTTTCATTTCAAGTCCTTGAAATATTCCTTCCAGACAAAAGACCGTTTGTGTTTTGTGATGGAATATGTTAATGGGGGAGAGGTGAGTCAAAAGCAATCCGGCGTTTCATCCTAGTAACTTCTCATTATTTCAAACATTACTTAAAATACAAGTTGTACTAATTTACTACCCGATAGAGATTTGTGTAACTCTCTCTACTATTGTGTAGATGAGACCTTAATAATTTCTAATGAAGTATTATGAGTGCTTTTTGTAAGTACATTTATAGATTGGAAAAGATAATTACACTTTTCCTATATTTAAGCATTTTAAAAGTCTTCCCACAGTATGATTTTTGAAATTGTTATTAAATTTTGAAAACCAGAAATGTAAGATTTATTATGTTTTATAAAGTTTTTCATCAAGTGGGTTTCCTGTGAAACTTGTTTCTATGTTAGTAAGTTATTTTACCTATTTTAAACTAAGGAGAGCAATATTTCATAGGTAAATTGTGATGAAACTTTTTCTTCTGTGTAGTAGTTAAAGCATCATGATTAGACTTAAGAGATTTAAGAGATCTTACAGTTTTGAATAGAAATTCAGTCACTAGTAGCACTTTCTCTTCCCGATTTTTGAACAAACTTCTTCTTCTTCCCTATTTTTGAACAAAATTAATGTAAAGGCAAATGTAATTTATACTAACAATTAACTGGAAATATTTTATATTGTGAGCTTTCTGAAATAAATTTAGTTATTATATTGAGGTCTGTATGTATCTCATGGATATTGTCATTGGCCAAAATAAATATTGTTTGTGGACACTTTTTCCTGTAGATTTGTATGCTTGTATAGGAATTACTTTATTTGAAGACTTCATTCAGTAAATACATTTTGAATACCTATGCAGTGTGAGTTTATCTAAATGTTTTAAGACATTACCCTTGCCATGAAGGAATGTATAATTTTGTCTTAGGAGTACATTATAAATCAGAATGTCTAAAACCTAAGGACTGTTGAATTCACGAAAGGGAGTAAATTGTGAATGATCTAGCATTTAAGGTAGACTTTTTGAAATGTCAGCAGGTTTGATTTGAGATGCTTCCAGCAGAGAGGATGATGTGTCCCATTACAGATAGATGTGCCTAAGGCAGGAAAACCTTGAGCTGTAGAATAATAATAACCCAGACATGTAAAATGTGGTGCTTACAAGTCAGATATCTGAAAAAAAATAGGAAAAAGATGAATGTCTTAGAACTGTAGGATTGGCACATATTAACAGCTAGTTAATTGGATATGGATAGGAAATAAAGAGACATGAGATTTGCTTGAAATCTGAGAAAATTAACCAATACAGTGAAGTTATGAAGAACTTAAATTTTGGGGTAAGATTAATAACATTTTCAAAGGTTTTTCCTAAGGTTCTGAAGAAATATATGTATGGCAGTATCACAGAAATTAAGTAAGGGAAGCATCCCCAAGGAGGTTGTAGTTTACCTAGGGAGATAGAAGTTAAATTAAGGAAGTATCCAGAAGTCTCTGTCAATATCTTATCAGTATCTTGATTAAAAGGCACATATTTTTGTATTCAGCAGTTCCACTTCCAGGCATTTGTTTATAAACATATCATGATCCATAAATAAATATGTTCACTGCAACATTATATTACCTTAAATGAATGTTTAGTAAGAAGTCTTCTCAGGTAAATGGTGTTGAAGCCACGCAGTAGAATCTCAGTATCCATTAAATACAATGAGGCAGCCCACTCTGAACTAATACGAGTGAGCAAAGCAAGATGGGAAGTTTGAAGCATTGTGCTAAAAGACAGTAAGACCATGTTCATATATATATATGTTTGTGTGCATTATCTCTGTGATTATGCACTGGGTATTATGGCTTGCCTTTGGGTAGATAATCTGGGTGGCTGGACACAGGGTGGAAGGAAGACCTATTTTCCAATTAGGTATTTGTAGCTTTCATATTTTGTGCCATTTGCAGATATTATTTAATAACTTAAAATAGTCAGATAGGTATATGGTTGACCAAGGAGAAAATAATATAGAGAAAATGATTAATTCAGTCAGAAGCTTGAACAGCACGCTTCTAATGTCTTTCCAACTTTTTTATATGATCTCCTGTATTTACATATATGTATTACTTACCAGATTGTTTTATAGTAAGGATATCTTAGTATAATTTACAAATACCTACCTACTGGGTTGTGTACAAGATACTCTGGTAAATATTATGGGATGTACAAATCAGAGTTCAGCATAGATTTTTACCTCAGAGAGTCTATAGTCTATGAAGAAGATAAGATAACAATTATTGCTAAACGATGTGTATGACTAGTGTTAGATACACAAGTGAAAGGCCATGCATCTTCATAGGCAGGACCCCTGCATGATGGAAGGAGAGCTTTCTGGAGGGAACCAGCATACACGTAAACCTAGAAGACTTACAAATGCTTTAATTGATGATTGTTGAGAAAAATTATACAAAAGCAGATTGTCACACTAGCCAGATGCTTTTCTTTTGCATTAAAGAACATGTTTTACTTCTTTTGTTTGACATGTCTTAGGCCTTTTCTACTTTTTTTCTCCTGCCCTGCTTCCTAAATTTTTGTTTGGGAATAAACTATAGGTTAGGACCAAATTGTTTCAAATTTTGAAGCTGGAGAAAAGATTCTATATCTGACATGTAATAAGTGCAACGGTAATAGTTTCAGCACTGCCATGTCTGGAGGGAGGGAGAAACTATTGTAGTGAAAGTGACATCTTTATATTATGTCATGGTTTTTTAAAAATTCTTTTAGATGAACAGATGTACTTTGGGTTAGGTGTAGCTCGGTAAGGTTAATTTGCCCAACATCAGTGTGTGTTACCATAGTCATTGTCAGCCTGCTTTCTTCCCTCCCTTCCCTGCCTGTCCCCTTTTACTTTTTTTCTTTTGCCAGTAGCAGGGTTTGAACTCAGGGCCTGGAACTAGCTATTTGGCTGATGCTTGAGCCATGCCTCCAGCCCAGCATTTTTGTGCTGGCCCTGGGTTTGAAGTCAGGGCCTAGGCATTATCCCTTAACTTTTTTGCTCAAAGCTGGTAGTCTTGACACTTGATCCATGCTTCCACTTGCAGCTTTTGGATACACAATTAGAAATAAGAATCTAATGGGCTTTTCTACCTGGGCTAGCTTCAAACCTCAATCCTTAGATCTCAGTCTCTTGATTAGCTAGGATTATAGGTGTAATCCACCCGTGCTCAGTGTGTCTTTATGGTCACACTATTTTGTGTTTTAGGTTCACTTTAGCATTTTTTTTCTCCTCAGGAATGCTTCCTAGAAATGCAAAAACATCAATTGCTATAGAAAAACAAATATAATTGTAATTGTGTTCATGAATAAGGAGGAATGCTATGAACAATTCATACCAGCATTTGTACCCCACATATGACCTGTCCAGTAATTATCCATGTTGGCCCAAATGTCAGTATGTATTTTATAAGGTCATTGCTGCCTTGGTTTTTACTGGTGGCTGTGGCACAACAGAGCGCTTGGATCAATGTAGAAGGAAAAGAGAAATGGAAAAGAGAGGGTGCCAAGGAAGAGGAAACTTTGCAGTGTTGATTAAGGCTATGGAGCTGTCTCAGTTATATCAGTAAGAATGTGAAAGAGGCCATCACTGTGCAGAGGTAGGCAGGCGCCTCTCTTTTTCCCAGACACCCAGAAGAGCAGAGTGTGAATGAGGCATAAAGCCTTGCAGACACAACCAGGGAAGAAAAACCACGAGTCAGGGCCGCATTGGGCTAGTTCTCTACAGAGTCATTTAGGTTTTGTCCTGAAGGCAGAAGGGGCATCTTAGGAGAGTGTCTGTGAAAAAACATTTAGAAGGAATACTTAGTAGGAGTACAAGACTTAAACTGAAGAGGGAAAAGATGGGATCAGGGAAGATACTGGGAGGCCTAGACCTTAGGTTTTCAGTAATCTGATTATAAAAGCTGACCCTACAGTAATCTGACCCTACAAGAGCGGGGTCACCACTTGAAGGCAGTGTTAGTGAAAAGAAATCACATTAGGATGATATCTCAGTACATCCTAATGTGATATCCCACATTAGGATGATATCTAGTACTTGCTAGAATGTAAGGACTACATACAGAGAGAAATGCTGTATTATGTTTTTTGCTAGGTTATATTGGGTTATTCATAAGGGTAGGAAACATGCCCTGTGCCTGAAATCCTAGCTACTCAGGAAGCTGAGATCTGAGAATAGCGGTTCAAAGTCAGCATGGGCAGGAAAGTCTGTGAGACTCTTACCAACAGCTAACCACCAGAAAATCAGAAAAAGGGAGAGGTGGCATTGTTCAAAGGGGTAGAGTGCTAGCCTTGAGCGCAAAAGCTCAAGGACAGTGCCCAGGCCCTGAGTTCAAGCCTCACAACTGACCCCCCCCAAAAAAAAGATAGGAAACATGAGAAGAGAAATGAAATATGGCAGAGTTCACAGGGTTCACTCAGAGGTACAGTAGGCATCACCAGCAATGCTAAAACCAAGAAGGTAAAAAATAGTAAGGGTTGGAAAAGTATGTAATGCCTAAGTATCCATGGTTTCTCAGCCTCAGTACTCAAAGAAGAGCGGCCTCAGGAAGATATAGGGCAGAAGGAACTAGGCAGGAGATGCCTTAGAAGTTTAGGGGAGTAATATCGTGTAAGGTAACAATGGGGGTATGTTCATTGCATGGTGCTGCTGGTTCCTTTTTTTAAGTTGGTGCAAGGTATGTTCCTTGGATAAAGTACAGAATATACAAGATTGGTAGGCAACAGTCAGGAAAGTAAGTTCAGTGCAACGTGGTGGGCAGTAAATCAGCATCTGTAGAATTAACCATAGAATACTTCACTCACACTGCTGCTGACATGTTTATGCCACTGTTTTAATAGCTTAGGTGTTACTGATTTACATCAGAAACAAAAAATGCCCTGGGTTGAAACTGAAAACTGGTGATATTCCCTTTGGTTTAGGAAGTCCCTAGTTAAAACTCACCCCCAAATTTTTTTCACACCTATATTTCTTTCAAGCCTGTAAATTGTATTTCCATGATCTCTCACCTGTTTGAAATGTTCTGGAAGTTAAGAGATTCATTAGGAATGAAGGAAAACTACCATGTAGACATGTTGTGTGTCTGACTAATTTTTCACATTCTTACATTCTTTATATTCATTATTACTACTATCTATCCTTAGCTCTTTGCATAGTCTAGCTTGGTCTCGTTGATAAAAATTCAGATTTTTACATATGAATTTCAGTTTCATGTCATTCCTGAAATCCTCTCTTATTCAGATTTCTTATTATTTGGCTGGCATCTTGTCTTCTATGAACCAAAATCATCTCATTTTAAATTCACATAAGACAGAAGTGCCGGCAGTCAGCATTTGAGTTTCACTTACTAATTTATAGAGGTGTGATTTGGGTGATTTTTACATTAAAAATACTTCATTTCATATTCATAGTGATGCTTTTTAAAATTTTACTAAATTTATAGGCATGTAAATATCTTTATTGTCAGGAGTTATTAACTTTTATGTAGGTTATATCAAACTTCTATTGCTTTCACCCCAATCTTTTTCAAAAACTCCCTCGCCAAGAAAGATAGATTATAATATTCACATTGGCATCTAAAGTTCAAGCCAAAATAAGTTAAAATTTTATTTTACATGCCATATTTACTTTATGATTGTGTAATATTTCTAGGCCAGTTCCTAAAATGAATCATGAAACCAAGATCTCATTGCAATTAAAGTCAGCATGAGAAGACTCAACCTGCCTCCATGTGGAAGGTGTTTTCAAATGTATTTTTAGATGAGTTTTCTGGAACTGGACTCATCAGCCACTTTTTTCATGATTACTTTACCTCTTATGTGGTTATGGCATAGAACAGTAACTTATTAATAGTTAGACTTCTCAAATGGAGGGTATTTTACCTCAGAGTAAGCATTTCAAGAAGATAAAAAGAGGAAGACCAACACATATATAATTGGAGACTCTGAAGACAATGACACCAAAAAATAATTTTTAAAACTGTACTCCAGAGCCACATTGTATAGCCGTTTGTGTTCCACATTAAAAAAAAATGACCATAATTCATCAACATTACATTTTGGAGACGTCTCATGGACTTTGTGCCCAGACTGACTTTGGACGGCATTCCTCTGGGTCTCAGCCTCCTAAGTAGCTAGGATTATAGGCATGAGCCACTGGTAACCCCAGTTCTTTGTCTTCGGTATTTTCTTGATGCCAAATTGTCAGAGTTTATATATTTAGGTATAAATACTTTTAACATAGTTTTATTATCTTTAAGTAGTTGTACAGATGAGTTGCCATTCACCAAAGCAGTTTATGAATACAACGCATCTTGATCAGTGTCACCCCTTTCCTCGTTCTCACCCACCCTTCCCTACCCACCCCTTCTCTCACTTGTCTTAATTTTGTGGGATATACATTGTACTTGTTACTGCACTCCCCCCCCACACCCCTTCTCTTCATCCACTTTCCTCTTCTTGACCCTACCCTAGCCCTGTCAAGTTCTCATTTACTGGTGTTTGTTTTGTTGGACTATGATTTTTGTCTTTCTAAGAAATTACACTGTTTTGAGTTTCCCCTAAAAATTACAAAATCAATTGAAGTATCAGTACTTTCCATAGCATGTTTTTCAATTGTTTTTTCCTGTTTTACAGTTTTCTTTTTTATTTCATGATGAACTTTGTGCATGATTTTAAGCACAATTTAATGCCAACTCCAACTTTATGCATCATTTCCCATAATTCATCAATTTTGAATACAAAGTTCAGTGAATTTGGACCAATATATGTAGTAGTTTCGTATCACCAGTCATCGCAGAGAGCATTGTTGGGAAAGATGATGGGCTCCATGTAGCTAATTTTGCAGTGAAGGCCTTTGTACCATTATCTGCAAGTTTGCTGTTAGCTATAAGTTTGTCATCAATGCTCTTTATGAAGTTGAAGAAGCTCCTTTCATTCCTAGTTTGTGGACTTACATTTAGAGACATAGAAGCTGTTAAATTTTGTCAAAGGACTTCCTTATGTATCTGTCGTGATAGTTTTTTTTTATCATTTCTAATACCTTGAATTTCATTGTTTGATTTTTGAATGTTAAACAAATTACTCATTTCTTGATAAACTCTATTTAGTTATAAGACATTATCCTTTCAATATATTTTTGGATTCCAACTAAAATATTATTGGGAATTGTAAGTCTGGTAATCATTACAAATATCATTCTATGAGTATCTTTCCCTGACACCTTGTCCAGAGTAAAGTCTGTGAGTTTGGATTTGTGTTAATACTGACTTCTTAACATGAGCAGAAGCACCACTTCTACTACTTTCTGGCATACTTCATTCATAGAGAGGAAGAGGGAGGGAAAAAGGGAGGAGGGAGAGGGAGAGTGTGTGGGGTCTCTGGCTGCAGGAATCCAGGCGAGGCAAGTGCTTTTCCACTGAATTACCCTCTACCAGCAGCCAAATTTTGTTAGTAAGGATTGTCTTTGTGGGAAGGTTTTTAACAATAAATTGAAATGTAAAAATATGTACATATACAGAGCCATGTACTTTATCTTCTTCTGGAGTTAGTTTTGGTCATTTGTCCATTTCATTGAGATTTTTTTCAACTTGCAAATGTGTTTGTGAATAAGGTCTGTCATTTTGATAATGTTTGTAGGCGATACAGATACCTTTTACTTTGTTTCTAATATTGAGTTTGACCCACCTGAAGTTTAGGCATCTTTATTGACATTATCAAAGATCCAGAGTTAAATTTCATAGATTTTTTTTCTTTGTCAATTTTGAATTGCCTGGTTCATTGGTTCTTGCTTAGTTTTCTTGTTTATTATTTATTACTTGTTTGTTTTATTTATTTTTCCTTTCCTTCTAATTACTTTGAGTTCTATTGGTTTTTTGTCTCCTTTTTCTTTCCTACCTTTAAACAAAACTAGTGTTGAACTCACGGCCTTGTACCTGCCTAGCATCCCACTCAGCCACACCCCAGCACTTGTTGGCTTTAGATAGGTTCTAGTACTTTTGCCACAAACCATGATCCTCCTACCTAGGTCTCCATCATAACTGGGATCACAAGTTTCAGCCACTATGCACAGATTATTTTGAAAAATGGTCTCGCCAGCTTATTGCCTGGTGCCTTAAATAGCCATCCTTCTGTCGCTGCGTCCCAAGTAGAGAGAGTAACCGGTAGGAGCCACTGTTCAGCCTTTTGGTAGGATGCCATGTCTAAGAATCTTACCTAGGGCCTCATACATATAAGTGATTCTTAGTTGCTTTTTTTTTTTTTTTTAGTTAGGAGTAAAACTTGATTACAAACAGGTTTTGTTGTGATATTTCTATACATATATACATATATATATAAATGTACTTTGATTAAATTTATACTTCTGTTAATCTTTTATATTTGACCTCCCTCCTTCCTTCAACCTTCTTAAAATAATTGTCATGGGGTTTAGTTATGCTACTTCACATATTATATATGTATATAGTTAATATGTCTGTGTCAGTATTCACCTCTGTCATCCTCTCTTTTCCCTTCTCTCCTCTCACTGTCCCACTCTCCCTCACCTCCCCCCTAAGAAAACTATTCTACAATAATGCCATATTAATTTTTTTACATCTAGAGACAGCATATGAGGGGAAATGTGTAACATTTAATATGCTAATCTCACACAACATAATGATCTCTGATTGAAAGTATTTTCCTGCAACTGACATGATTTTATTCTTCTATATGGCTGAATTACTACTATGTGTATGTATGTATATGTGTATATGTATATAAATATGTATGTGTATATATATACATTTTCCTTTATCTAGTCATTGGCTAATAGGCCCTAAATATTGATTCCATATTTTGGCTAGTGTGCATAATGCTCTTATAAGCATGGGTATAGGCCAGGTGCCAGTGATTCCTTCTTAGAATCCTAGCTACTCAGGAAGCTGAGATATGAGATTTATAGTTTGAACCAGCCAGAGCAGGAAAGTTTGTGAGACTCTCATCTCCAGTTAACCATCAAAAAGCCAAAAGTGGATTTGTGGCTCAAGTAGTAGAGTGCTAGCCTTGAGCAGAAAAAGCTCAGAGACGGCACCTGGTCCTGAGTTCAAGCCCCAGGATTAGCACCAAAAAAGAAAAAAGAAGAGTTCCATAAAGTAGCAAGAGTAGACATGAAATGTTAGTGAATTGAGAGCATGTAGAATTTTTCCCCATAAGTTGAGATTTTAGCTGATACTTTTATAGAAATTGGCTGGAAGACAAATTGAAGATACATAATCTAAATAAAGACCTAGAATCGTGAATATATTATACTAGTTTGGGGAGAATCTATATTTCCTTTCTAAAGTAGAAGAGCAGTGCTTAGAGTGACCTTCTTTTAAGAAAATTTAGACACTTAGTCACTGTCTTTATCCCTTTAGAAAAACACTATAACTCTGGGCAGCCACAGGGCTTCCTTCATCAAAGCCAGTGATGTAAAGTATGGGAGAAGTTGTTCACAACAGCTTATTGATAACCCATGTTCCTTTTTACTCTGTGCCCTTGTATGGATGCCAATGCATTAAATATAATTATTGTCACTGAATAATTGTATAAATTGGTTTGATTTTTGGCATTCCACAGTTTGATCATTTGTAAGACACAACATTCTGCAGTCAAAATGCATTTTTAGTACATAATGTATCATAATTTTAGTTATTAGCCTTCTTTCGTGGCAATGCAGACTCAAGCACCCCAGATTGTTAAAATATGGCATTTGGGGAACACTAGGTAGCAAGTATTAAAATTGAGAGAATTTTGTCATATTTTAATTCTAATATGACAAAATTCTCTCAATTTTAATACTTTTTTGACAATAATATTCTTCTTTTTACTGGGGCTAGTAGATAATATTTTAAAGTTTGTCTTAAAACAATAATAGCTAGGTACAGTGGCGCATACCTATAATCCTAGCCACTCAGAACCAGGGATTGGAAGGATCTTGCTCAATGTTACAAGACCCCATCTTAATCAGTAGCTAGGTGGTGGTATGCACTTGTCATATCTGCTACATGGATGGTTGAGATTGGAAGGATTAATGTACTAAAGTGGCCATCTGGGGGGGGGGAATAAGACCCTATCTCTAAAATAACCAGAGTAAACAGGCCTAGAGCCAAGGCTTAAGCAATGGGAGTATCTGCCTAGCTGATGCAAAGCCCTGAGTGCAGTCCTTAAGACCAAGTAAGGAAAGCAATAATAGATTAATGAGCAGTGGGACAAGGGAGGTAAGAAACTGTAGTGAACTGTTTTATGTTACTTCAGATGATAACTTGTTGTGTAAACAAAATTGTTAACAGCCTTATAGAGACATTAAGTCAGTGATCCATGTGAAGGTGTTGTGAATTTCTGAACATCTAACATATATTTATTGCCTCATTTTTCTCCAGTCATAGACATGTGTTGAGTACCTCCATGGCAGCTAGCAGTGTACTCAGCACTGTGACACTTCTTCCTTGTTCTTGGCAGATTTCTTAATACACTGAAACAGAGCAAGGATTGATAGTGTATAATCCTGAATTCTAGAATTCCTAGTTGTGCTCCTTCTCTATTATGTTGTCAGACTGAAGGGTGAGCTGTGGTTTGGGGTTTTCTTCCCTGCGGTGTCTGCCGCATGCTAGGGAAGAAGACTCCTCATATCCCCAGTCAAGAGAAGAGATCTGTGCATGTAGAAGTTAAGAGATGAGATCTATACTTCCTTTTGGCTCCCTCCCTCCCTCCCTCCCTCCCTTCCTCCCTTCCTTCTTTCCTTCTTTCGTTTCCAAGTGAATAGTGGATAATTAAAGAATAATTTTAAATGATGATATGAAAAAAATGATATAGATAAATATTATTGAAAATATAATGAATATATATTGAGGATCATGGCAGGAATAACAGAAGCCTCTCAGTTTATATTGGACATTATTGAAATAGATTTAAAACACCAGAGACAAAGTTTCTCACTGTGGAAGGTGTAGCCTCAAACATTGAAACTGTTTCTAGAGACATAGTGATCAACTTGTAAACTATAAGTTCATATAAACTGGTTGGAGGAAATCACTGACGTTTCTTAAAAACCAATCTAAATAATTAAGTACAGTTCTCTATTGGTTAACAATGGGCATAGGCATATGTGTAATGTTTATTTGTTGCTTTTATTTTTTACTTTTATTATCTTTAAGTATTTGTTCAAAGAGGTTACCATTCAACAAATCAGTTTAAAAATAATTCTTTCCCATCCCTCTCAAACCAACTCCTCCCCTATGCATTGAATTTTGGGATTGTGCTCTTCCCTATTCCTTCCTTCTGTGTGAGTAGCTGTTCCTTGAGTGAGTGAAGCAGCAGGGTAGTGAGAGGAAGTGCAGTCTAATGGTGCATGGTTTTCTCCTCTGGTAACTGAAGGTTAAATGGGTAGCAAGCAGAATGCCTTAAACAAGATTGGTATATTGATTAAAACGCTGATTTAACAGCTCTTGGTTTCCCTTTGGAAACCTGGGAAAGATAAGCCAGCTGCTGTCTAAGAGTACCGAGTGTCCACGGAGAGTACACTATCTATCATCACAATATGGCAGTGAGAAGTGTTTTATGTTTGTGTTAATTTCCCCCACTAAATCAGTAATTATTACAATCCTGTCCCTGCTGTTTACCCTGCAGCTGTTTTTCCATTTGTCGAGAGAGCGAGTGTTCTCTGAGGACCGCACACGTTTCTATGGTGCAGAAATTGTCTCTGCCTTGGACTATCTACATTCTGGAAAGATTGTGTACCGCGATCTCAAGGTAAAAAAAAAAAAGTAATCAAAATTTGTTGTCTGTAGAGACCATAGGGACAAACAAAGTAATTAAAAAGTTACACAATTTTGAGAAAAGCAGATTTAGTTCAGAAAAAAAAAACACTTTTTTTAGGAATGTCCTGCTACTTTTGACAGGAAATTTCATTCTCTAACATGCATGTGGTTCCTGTGTGTTTGAATTTTTTGGTATGCAAAATAATTTCTGCTTTACTATTCTGATTGACTGATCTACCAATAATAGTTTCATTTTTCTGTACGTGTTATAAAAAATTTTGAATATCTGCCGGGTGCTGGTGGCTCATGCCTGTAATCCTAGCTGTTCAGGCAGCTGAGTTCTGAGGATCATGGTTCAAAGCCAGCCCGGGGAGGAAAAGTCCGTAAGACTCTTATCTCCAACAAACCACTCAGAAAACCAGAAGTGGCGCAATGGCTCAAGTGGTAGAGCGCTAGCCTTGAGGAACAGCGCCCAGGCCCAAAGTTCAAGTCCTGCAACAAACAAAAAAAATTTTTTTGGAACATCTGAATAAAAGTCAAATAACTTTGCAAGTGACATACTAAAACAAGTTTCATTATATTCTGTCATCTTGTAGTGTTTATAAAGACGCTTTTACAATAAATAAGACAGAAGGAAAACATTCATCTTGCTTAGAGTTACAACTTTTTGGTAGGTTTTGATACCTGATGCATTTTAATAAAGGATATTATTTGTTAAGCTTTTTATTCACAAAAGCATAGTCTGTGTTTTATTGATAAGAGCTTTGACCTCTCTTAAGTTTTAGTAGGATGAGAATCCAAGGACAGCTCAGATTGAGCAGGCATTCTGTGAAGGTGAGATAATAAATACTTCCATCTTTCCTGCGCATGAAGTCTTTGTTGCAGCGATTCAGTTCTGTTTATGGACAATCCCATACATTATGGAACTGAGCATGTTTGCTGTGTCCTGATAAGATGTTATTGACAAAACAGGCAGTAGTCTAGATTTGGTCTACATACCATAGTTTACAGATCCCTGGAACAGAACGTGTAAGCTAGTAATAATTCCCTTCACTCTTATAAATGAGGTTGCCTATATTAAGAAAATTTGTACTGTGGTGTGTTTTGAACCAATTCTAAATGTTCTAGTCTTACTACCTTAAAACTCAATCTTAGGAGTGGGATAATAGCCTCATGATAATTGGCTTGCATAGCAAACATAAGGCTCTGAGTTCTATCCCCAGCAGTAGGTGGTGGAAAAGAACTATAAGTCAAATATAGTGACACATGCCTGTAATTCAGGCTACTTAGGATGCTGAAGCAGGATCATTACTTGAGGACAACCTGGGAAACTTAGTAAGACCCGCCCCTAGATAAAATAGACCAGGGATGTCATTCAGTGATAGAGCACTTGCTTAGAATATGTGATTCCCTGCGTTCAGTCCCCACTATAGGATGAAAATGTTGGTAGTGTAGTAATCTAGTTCAATTCAAGGTAGGCACCAGCGGCTCGTGCCTGTGATCCTAACTCCTCAGGGAGCTAAGATCTAAGGATTGCAGTTCAAAGCTAGCCCAAAGAAGGAAAAGTTGTGAAACTTTTATTTCCAATTAACCACCAAAAGCCAGAAGTGGAGCTGTGGCTCAAGCAGTAGAGTGCTGGCTTGGAGCATAAAACCTCAGGGACAATGCTCAGGCCCAGAGTTCAAGCCCCGAGACTGGCTTTGAAAAAATAGTTAAATGCAGAATTGCTTTACTGATTAAGTACCAGTTTATGTAAGCTGCAATTTGACTTAGAGAAATAGAAGTCACCTATGCCAGTGCCAGTGGATCACACCTTGAAACCTAAGTACTCAGGAGGATGATACCTGGAGAATTGAAGTTTAAAGCCAGCCTTGGCAGAAAAGTCTGGGACTCCATCTCCCACTAACCAGTCAAAAGCTAGACTGGAGACCTGGCTCAAGTTGTAAAGCCCCAGCTGAGTAAGCATGAGGCCCTGAGTCCAGACACTAGTGCCAAAAAAAAGATAAATAGACATCTGAGATTTTTTAATAGAATTTTATTTGTGAAATGAAGTATGTACCTTAAGAAATCAGAATTCTATTCTTTAAAACTATCTCTGGGGGCTGGGAAGTTGGCTCAGAATGCTTGCCTTGCCTGCATGAAGCCCTGGGTTCGATTCCTCAGTATCACATAAGCAGAGAAGTGGCGCTGTGGCTCAAGTGGTAAAGAGCTAGCCTTGAGCTGAAGAGCTGAGGGACAGCGCCCAGGCCCAGAGTTCAGGCCCCACAACCAGGCAAAAAAAAAAAAAAAATTGACTCTTAATTTATATTATGTAAGAATTTCTCTAGATTAAAATGTTCCTACTATGCTCCTTTATGCTATGAGTATCTCTCTTGTAAAATATAATTTTGTATAGTGACAAGTAAAATATTGAATGTAGTTGTATAATAAATTAATTATTAAACTTTTACCCAGGTGTGGTAGGACATAGCTATAATCCCATTGTGAGTTTTAGGCCAGCTTGGGCAAAATAGTGAGTTTGAGTTGAGATCAGGATATATAGCAAGACCTTCTGTCAAAAAAAAAAAAATAGACAGAAAAGTAACAGAGACTCTTAAGATACTGTATTTAGGAAAAATGAACTGTAATGCAACTAAAAAAAAGTTCATTAAGCCAGGCACCGGCAGCTCATGCCTATAATCCTAGCTACTCAGGAGGCTAAGATCTGAGAATCGAGGTTCAAAGCCAGGGCAGGAAAGTCCTTGAGACTTCTTATCTCCAATAAACCACTCAGAAAACCAGAAGTGGCGCTGTGGCTCAAGTAGTAGAGTGCTTGCTTTGAGCTGAAAAGCTGAGGGACAGCGCCCAGGCCCAGAGTTCAAGCCCCATGACCTACCAAAAAAAAAAAAAAAAAGAAAAGGTCCATTAGAAGATACTGATTTAAAGAAATTAGCTTTATAACATGGCAGAATATTTGTTAACTCCCAAAATATATTTTTCCTTCCTGAGTCTCCTTTTACCCATCTCATGTTTTAAGGATCCTATTTATAAGAACAAAAGGGGTAAGGTATGGATTTTAGGGATGTGAGCAATTTTAAAGTAGCTAAAAGTGTAGCTAAAAGAATTGTTATCTTAAGTAACATTCATTAATTTGCTAGCATTGATATGGACTGTTATAATCAGGAGAATCTTGGTTGATACTCTCTATTTATCATCTCTAATCAAATGAATCAGTATATTAGTTATAGTCCAGTTAATCTAATACTCATTTTACTCTCTATTGCTTCTGATGATGGAATTAGACTGAATGCATTAAATTGCAACATTAAGTAGCTACTTTATGTATAATTTTCCAAATACAGCTATGACTAAACACTTACAAAGGTAAGCTAATACTGGAAGTATTAAGAATTAATTTCTTAGAAGTGTCATTGTCCAAAAAGAAATGTACTCATTACCTGAGTTCTGTAACTGTAACCCCTCTGTACATCACCTTTATAATGTTTAAAAATAAAATTAAAAATAATTAATTTCTCCTAGAGCTTTATAAGGGGATAAAGTAATAAACTGCTGCTAAATTTTTGGAACAGCTAATCTTTCTACCTAGAGAGTATTTGTATTATACCATGTTTATTTGTATAAACCATTTTTGAGACCCTAAGATGGCACAGAGGTGGCCCTCCTAGCTTTTGACATTTCTCCCTGATATTCATCTCCAATAAATACTCTTAATGAAAAGACTGTGCTTGCTTTGCACACGAAGTCTGAAGACATGTTTTTCCACCCTCACTTCTAACCAGACGGCCTGTCTCGTTCTCTCTTTTCTAGAAAACGTAGGCACTAGTTAGTATTAAGTTAAACTGTACTGTTGGGCCATGGTCCTTATTTTTATCAGGAGGGGGGAAGAGAGGCACGGCAGGTTCTCCAGTTTTACACAATGTAAATTATTTTTGATTTGAGTGTGTTGGAAGTCAAGACTCATTCTTGCAGTATTGCAGTTCACTGAATTCCCTGTCTTTCAATACCTGTGTGTCAGTCTGTGACATATGGTAGTCAGATATCCATAAACCTAGATGTGTGTGTGTGTGTGTGTGTGTGTGTGTGTGCAGAGTAGGGACTCCTTATGGCCTTGGTGCCTGAACACTGAGCTCATTGTATGTTGGGGCTGGAACTCAGGGCATGAGCTCTGTCCCAAGTTTCTTTTACTCAGAGCTAGGACTCTACCCCAGCTCCACTTCCGGCTTTCTGGAGGTTACCTGGGGATAAGCATCTCATGTACTTTCCTACCTGGGCTGACTTTGAACTGCAATCCTCAGATCTTAGCCTCCTAAATAGCTAGGATTGTAGCTGTGAGCCACTGGTACTGGCATGATATATTGAGAGAGAGCTAAAGAGGAGCTTGGAGGTGAGAGTTGGGAACAGCTGTTCCTTATTGTCTCCTGCTTTTGTATAAAGGCCGCGCTGGCGGGGCCTCCCTCTGCCACACAGCGCTCAGCGGGGCCCCTGCTTTCCCAGGCAGGAGTCCAGGCCTTAGCCTGTCCACCAACTGGCCACACCCTACTCCGTGAAATGGAATGGAATTAAGGGTGTATAGGACTTTGAGAGTTTAATTTTATATGCAAAACCAGCAGGATCCTAATTTTTAGTGATTAGTAATTTTTGTTCACAATACACAGAGGACAAGATTTCGAGGTCTGCCATTACTGCATATGCACACTGAGTTAAGACCTCTGCCTGCCCATTTCAAAAACTGTTTGCTGTGTGTGTTTGTGTGTATGTGTAAATTCTATGGAGTATATGTCTAATTTCTTCTAAAAAGTGTGTGTGTTTCTCTTATTTGCTTATTAAGTTTTGTAGTACTAGGTATCAAACCTAGGGCCTTGTGCATGCTAGGCAAGTGCTCTACCCTTGTTCTATACTGTACTCCACCCGTAAAGCCTGAGCTTGTGGATGATAGCCCTCTGACTGACTGCTCCTTGTAGTATTATCTAGGTTTTACCAAAAAATCTTTCTTTCTCATGACCTCCTGTGTGACTTCATCCTTGCTTCTGCCAATGGAGAAACCCATCAGCTATGAGCATTCAGCCCCTTCTGTCTTGGAAACTAACTATAATAATAAACCCAAATAGAGAGTGCCTGAACAATGAGAAACCATATGCATTTTGCAGCTAATGAAAGGAAGAAGGAAAACCATGAGATGCAGAAGAGATAGCAGAAGAAAGATAATTTGTAAATTATCTTATTATCTATTGTAGGAAGAGGCCTATAAATGACTACTCAAGTTTATGTTAATATTAAAAGAACTGAATGCATCATTTCTAGGTGCCTTTGTTACCTTCATGTCATTAATCTGCTTAAAAAACTTTTTTCTTCATATTCCTGAATAACTCTGATACTTTTTGTACTTGTTTTTATAGTAACATTGTTAGTGTACCTTCTGTGAGATATTATTTTTTGTAAAGATTTCACATTAGTTAGGTTATTTTAAGTTTAAGAGTATGTTTTAAGATAGTGCATCTCTCTTTGTTCATATCTGTGATGAAAAACTTGTTTGGGATTCAGCGAATGACATTTTGAGACAGGAAAACAATTGATGATAGCAGAAATAAAATAACTAAAATTGAAATTATTACACGTTTTATTATTTTCAAAATGATTTATTGTATATTGGTAGGTATTTTTAATGCAGTCATTGAACTAAGGACTTTCATGAAGTTTCCTTCCTGAACTTTTCTCCTCCCTTTAACAGTGTCATCTAGTAGGGCCCACATTTTGATAACTTAGGAATTGATCATTAAATTCTCCGTGTTTAAAAGAATGATTGTTTATTGAATGTTTACAGTTTAAGTTCTCCTTTCAACATCCATGTTTACAGTTTAAGTTCTGCTTTCACCATTTTGGTGAGTTCTCAAAATCTTCATTGAAGCACATAGAAGTTAGCAGTACGCCAGTGACGTACAGTGGAAAGGGGTCAGCTCTAAATTTAGTGTGAGCCTCAGGTTTGTACTTCACACTTAACCAACTTAGCTCTCTCCTGCCTCCCATTGCTGTGACCCATACTCTCTCAGAATTATCCTCAGGTGAGCTTCATTCTTACTAAGTTATTGTAATTTTTTTAAAGCTGACTTACAAAACAAGTCGGGTGACCAAGTGTCTTGGTTTGCCCAGGCCTGTAGTTTATAGAACTTTCAAGTCCTACATGCTAGAAAGACCCTCAGCCCTGGACAGACTAGGAGCACTTGTCATCTATGTCATATTTCTTACCCAGTCCTCTACAGAGGAGTTACAGTCAAGCAAAGAGTACACTTCCTTTTGGAAAGCCCTATTCTTCTTCCTTTTAGTCCTCATCCCTTTGCCTTGTAAGGTTCAGAGCTGAGATACAAAGGTAGATAATTAGGTACAAGTTGGTATTAAACACACACTTGCCTGATACAGTTTAAAAAATGTTTATATATTTTGATTCTTTTGTATATAGCCATTCAGCATAACTGTTAGAATGTGGAGAGGTAGTATGTGCCATAGGTTTACACACACATGAGGCATGTGAAGAGAATTGTACAAATGAGTGGGAATGGGATCAACATGCATTCACATGTTGTTCAGTATTGTTATGTATCCTTGGAAGCTTGTATAAAAATTTTTGTGTGTTAACAAAAGAGACAAAATTTTGTGCATGCTAATACCAAGGCTTAACCTCAGAGCCTTGTTCTCTCACATCTCACTCGACTTTCTTGTTTAGGAAGGGCTCTGTACCAGTTGAGCCATACCTTCAGGCATTTTACTGGTTAATTAGAGATGGAGTTTCTCCAACTTTTCTGCCAGGCTGGCTTCAATACTCAGTCTTCCAGGTCTCAGCATCCTGTGTATCTAAGAATATAGGCATGAGCCATAGCACCTGGCCAAAAGGTAGATATTTTAAAAGATCTTACTGTATCATTTTAAAAGATTATGGTATTTTTTACCCTAAAATAATAGGCATATTTTAGAAATTAAGTTTAGAGCATAAAGGCTTTTATTCAGCAAAGCAACACAAATTTAAATGTAAGGTTTTCTTATATTTAATTGTGGCAAATTAAGGAAAGAAGGGTGGTTGAAAGAACTGGAAAAGGAGAGAAATGAAAGACTTGAAGAAAAAGATGGGCAGAGAGAGATGGGAGGAATGAAAAGTAGAGAATCTTTACTGATGCTTCAGGTCAGATTTCGTATTTAGTATTTACCATCATTTGTGCAGATTAGGCTTGATTTCTAGAATCTAATTAGTTGAAAAGCATAAAGAAGTTGCAAAGCACCTGAATTTGGATAAAATGTAAAACTTGTTAAAAGTGGTCAGCGATGTATTTACAGCTTGTCCAACTTTCTGTAGGCTAATTAAAGAAAGGCTGGCTTCTCTGATGTGTGCCACAGCTGCAGTGTGTTTGGAATGTTTACCTGCCTTGGGGTCGGGCAGTGTGTGGAGGTGTCGCGCCAGGGCTTAGGTCTCTCCACAGCTGCCTGACCTGCATTGTCTGTTTTTTAAGACATTGGATAATGCATGTTGTCACTGCACTCCATATGATTGCTATCTGATGTGTTCATGTTTTGCTTTAAATTTGCTATTCAGAGTTTGAAGTAAACACTTCAAAGTACCGTCAAATTAAAGAGTAGAATAAATATTTCTTTAGAAAAAGTTAACTAAACCTCATTTGGTTATGTGTATTTTTCACAATTGTCTATTTCTTCTGCATAATGCTGTTTGAGCACACTTTAAAACTCATGCATACTTTTGTGTAATGAATGATAGTCATAACTTGGCTTCAAATTGTAGGGTATTTATTAACTATTGAATGACTTCGATACTCTTTTGTTGTTGTTGTTGTTGTTGCTTGTGGGTTTTGAACTCTGGGCCTGGGCACTGTCCCTCAGCTCTTCAGCTAAAGGCAAGCGCTCTACTACTTAAGCCACAGTGCCACTTCCAGTTTTCTGAGCAATAATTTATTGGAGATAAGAGTCTCATGAACTTTCGTGCCCAGGCTGGCTTTGAACCACGATCCTCAGATCTCAGCCTCCTGAGTAGCTAGAATTATAGGCGTGATCCATCAGCCCCAGCTTTGGTACTCTTTTTTCTCTCTCTCTTTTTACATTTAAAGGGGTTTCTACTTCATTTCAAAGAACTGCAAAAACAAAACAAAAAAAAAAAACCCTTATCTCACAGAAAGAGATTTAGGTTCAATTTATAGCCATCACCAAAAGGCATTTCAAAATAAATATGTCTTGTTATTACAGTAGCTTCCCAAGAGAAATTTTAGAAAACTGTATGCATCTAGAAGAAGACTCCCATCTTTTGGGACTTGTTTAATCATGTATTGTTTGGAAAAAAGCTAAGGGTTGATATTTGCTTTTAGAAGTTGATTAGACTTTAGTTCTCATAACTTAAACAATCTGTCTCTTAAACCTCTTTCTCTACTATAGAATTATACCACTATAAAATCTCTTACCACATATCCACCAGTTTTTCATATAAAACTATACCACAGTTTCTAATAATTTTATCGTTATCAAGTATTTGATAGAATATATTTTACTTAGCTGGACTCTGAGGGCTCATGCCTATAAATCCTTGCTACTCAGGAGGCTGAGATCTTGATGGAAGGTCAAAGCTAGCCTCATCAGAAAGTTATAAGATATTCCATCTCCAATTAACCAACAAAAAGCTGGGCTGGAGGAGTAGTTCAAACGGTAGAATGTCAGTTAAGTGAACACAAGGCCATCTCAAGCCCTGGTACCAGCACAGATAAACAAACTAACCAGTCAATGAAATGAATATGTTTTCCTTTATACATGAACATATAGATATATAAGTATTAAGAGTTCTGTGAACTAAAACTATGTTCTCTTTTGGAAATAGCCTACTCAGCATTCAGGTATTAGAATAAAGTGTGTCATTTTTTCCCATTCTTCTTAATATACAGTTGGAGAATTTGATGCTGGATAAAGATGGTCATATAAAAATTACAGACTTTGGACTTTGCAAAGAAGGGATCACAGATGCAGCCACCATGAAGACATTCTGTGGCACCCCAGAGTACCTGGCACCAGAGGTAGGCTTTCGTCCCTGTTAGGAAAAATAATAGTAATACAGTGTTTTACAAATAGAAACATTAAAGCATTTGTAATTACAGTAGTTATTGCTACCTTTACCGGGTTTCAACCTGAATTGAATTTATTTGCTCTGACTTGTTTAATGTGGTGGTTTGGTTTTTCATTTGTTTGTTTGTAGGATGAGATTTGAACTCAGGGTCTTGTGCTTGTTTCTTAGATCTTCTACCACTTGAGCTAATCCCATAGTTATTTTTGACTAAGGTTTTATGTTTTTTGCCAGGTTGGCCTAAACTGGGTTCTTCCAACCTATGCCTCCCCGGTGATCTTTGCCTCCCAAATAACTGTGGTTACAGGTGTGGGCCATTATGCCTGGCTAAAGAATATGCTTTAAAAAATAAACTTTATACAGTTCCCTAGCTAAAGTAGATTAAATAGATTTTATTTCTTGGTCATGCCCATTTTGGTTCCTTTTTTTGAAATACATTATGAATTACTTCATGACTTCAGCAAGAATGTTCAGTCTTATAAATCATCTTGGACTTAGAAACAAAAACAATAGTGATTACTTGATTCGAAATACTTAAGGGTTTTATACTTGAATACTAGAAGGCCAGACAAGTAATTATCTCCATTTTAGAGTTCATGTTCCAAACCTGAGCAAAGGCTTCACAATAATTCAAATGAACCAACCAATGAATGTCTGTGTGTGTGTGTGTGTGTGTGTGCACGCATATGTGTACACATGTGCATATATGCCTGTACTGAGCTTTGTGCTCTCATTTAGTTTTTTGGCCCAAGGCTGGTGCTCTACCACTAGAGTCACACCCCACTCTTTGCCTTTTGCAGTTTATTGGAGATAAGAGTCTCAGACTTTTCTTCCAAGCTGGCTTTGATCTCAGATCTCAGCCTCCTAAGTAGCTAGGATTACAAGTATGAGCCACCAGTGCCTTGTTATATTTGCTTTACATTGAAAAGCTTTCTGTATGATGTGCTCATGGGACAAGGCAGAAAAGCACTGTGCTCAGAGAACTTACAGTGATGAGGGGCAGGGCAAACCTAAGTGAATAACTTGATAGCTATGGAGCCTGTGGGGACTGTGAAGGCCACAGAGGCTGTGAGGGCTGTGGTGGCTCTGGTGGCTGTGAAGGCTGATGGGGTCATGGGGGCTGTGGAGGCTGTGGGGCTGAAGGGGTCATGGGGGCTGTGGAGGCTGTGGGGCTGAAGGGGTCATGGGGGCTGTGGAGGCTGTGGGGCTGAAGGGGTCATGGAGGCTGTGGAGGCTGTGGGGCTGAAGGCATAGTGGGGAATGTGGAAGCCATGGGGGCCATATAGGCCAAGAGAGGTGTGGAAGCTGCAGAGGCTGTTGGCAGGTGCACCAGCAGGACTGCTGTGTAACAAGCTCCTCGGTTCTGAGTGGTGAGGCAGGCAGCCAGGATGGTGACTCCTGCTCTGCCCTAAGCATTGTCACTCATCTGTCAGGTGACAGATGAGGTAGCTTCAGGCTGCCCTCTGTGATAATCACCTTTGTCCTCGGCCACTTTATTGGAGCTGTTGACAGGAGCCTCTCCATACAGCCTCACTGCGGCCTATCCGTGTGCCCTCTGCATGTGGCCTCTTCATGCAGCCTCTCTTCATAGCCTCTCCATGTGGCCTCTCCATACAGCCTCTCTTCATAGCCTCTCCATGTGGCCTCTCCATACAGCCTCTCTTCATAGCCTCTCCATGTGGCCTCTCCATGCAGCCTCTCTTCATAGCCTCTCCATGTGGCCTCTCCATGCAGCCTCTCCATATGGGCTCTCCATGCAACAATAACAACTTTGTATCATTTTAGCTTTGAGCTCTAACAGTGAATGGCCTAGGAACAAGTTAGAAGCTAAACTGTCAGGAGTTTAACTTCAAAAACATTTTTTCATGGGATATTTATTAGGATTTTAATACAATTCTCACATTCCATAAAACTCCCATTTTAATATGTACTAGTCTGAGTTTTTCTTTGTTTATGCAGTTGTACATCTCTAATTCCAGAATTTGTTAATTACCTCAGCTCCCCCCACCCCCACAATTACTTAGTGTCCTTTCTGTTTCCACACCTATCCAGTACATTGTGTATATGTGATGTTGAGGGCAGGGCATGGAGTCTTCGCTGCTTGGCTTCCTTCACTCACCAGCTGTCTTCTAGACTCGCCCCTGTTGTGCCATGTGACTGCGGCTTCATTTCTCTGTATGGCAGTATAATGTTCCATCGGATGGCTATCTAACCACATCATGTTTATTCTTCAGGTAGTGGGAGGATATTTTAGTTTTGGCTTTGACAACTTATGCTGCTGTAGACACTCATGTTTGCATCTCCTTTTGTGACCTTCCTTCAGAAGTTATACTTGGTTTTTGCCACAGGCACCCTGCTGGAAAGAGTTGTCAGCCTGCATGGATTTAAAGGCTAGAAATGAGGTGCCACCTCCCACTGTGAAAGAGGAGGAGGGAGGTTGTCTGTGATGATCAGAGGTCTGAGCCACACAAAGAAGGAAGAGACGGTCATGCAGAGGGAGCACCAATGAGAAAACTGGGGCCAAAACAATTTGATTTCCCCTTAATTGCAAGGAGGTTAGTGTGACCAGTCATGGTGGTGCACACTTGTAATCCCAGCTTCTTTGAAGGCAGAAGGAAGAGGAGCAAGAGTTTGAGGCCAGCCCAGATAGAATTAGGGAACCCTATTTCAAAAACAAAATATAGCCAGGCATGGTGGCTCACACCTGTAATCTTAGTTACTGAGGAGGCTGAGATCTGAAGATCACAGCTCAAAACCAGCCTGGGCAGGAAAGTCTATGAGACTCTTATCCCCAATTAATGACCAAAAATCCATAAGGGGAGCTGTAGCTCAAGTGGTGGAATTCTGACCTTGAGCAGAAAAGCTCAAGGACAGCAGCCAGGCCCAAGTTCAAACCCAGGACTAGCACATACACACACAAAAGAGAGAGAGAGAGAGAAAAAAAGCACAAATGGAAGAGCTAGGGGTGTGATAGAAGTGGTAGAGCTCCTGCCTTAGTACACTCCATTGTGGAGCGAGTCCCCCAGCTGAGGTTTGTTGTGGCTAAAGTCAATTATGAAGACACTAATTTTTGATGCTTAATTAGAAATTATTGTCCATTAAAGATTACTTCACTAGTTATTTGGAATAAGATTTTATGATATGTGTAGCAAACCTGATTTTCTTTTGGAAGATGAAATGACAGAGGTTCCAATTTTTTTTTAGGTAATCTGTACTAGAAGGTGGTGGAGGTATACTATAGTAATCAGGATCTAATTTGGTTTTTCTGACCACAAAGTCCACTTTTACATTTATAACTACATGCATATTGCCCGAGAAAGTTAATTTCAAGGATAATTGCAGAAGTAAGTGAATATAATTTTTAGATGTCTTACAAATGCTCAATGGGAAATGGTAATCAGAAGTTTGAAAGAATAAATTCACCTTGATATTGACATTCTCATCTACAAAGTGACTAATACTGGTTTACTGTGATAATGTTTTTCAAGTAGAAATTAAATTTATATTACCAAAATATTGTAAATAAATTCAAATATTGAAATTGCCATAAATTTCCAACCACTATTATCTTGCATAACAGGGAAAATAGTATTTTCCCTGTTAGAGAGCCTAGGGTTTAAAATTCTCTATTTGTGTGCATGAATTAGGTAAAATTTCAGAAACACTGTTCTTGGTTTATTGAAATACAAGATCATATTTTCTAGAATAGAATTGTTTTGTAAATGTCATGAAAAAACAAATTTTTTGTTTCTCTGGTGTTCGGTTATTCTGGCTATACATTTTCTGTGAATGATGATGTGCCATTTTTAGAGTACCAAAATTAGTTGTGTCACAATTAGGGGAAGTTATTTCTGAAGATAAATACATCTCATTTCAGAAACAGATGATCTCCTAAGAAACAAAGATACTGTTTTCTATGCAAATGTCATCAACTGAAAAACAAAACCAAGAATTTAATACAAGAACATTCTGATTGTTTCTAAATAGAAAATTTACAATTTACAAGCAATTATCAATTTTGTTTTAAAAACAAAACATTTCTGTGTACCTTTTTGTAACTATCACATAGGTCTGGTTTTCAAAGCCATTTATATTCTCCATCCATGATTAATACAGGTTTGCTCATAATTAAAAAGTTGACACCTTATTTTTTTTTTTCTGCTTATGTGGTGCTGAGGAATCGAATCCAGGGCCTCATGCATGCAAGGCAAGCGCTCTCCCACTGAGCCACCTTCCCAGCCCGACACCTTATTTTTTATGACTGATAATGATAGTTGTTTTTGTGGGTGAAAGATTTCAAAACAGTCATGTAAATAATTTTAATTTATGTAATTTAAATATTTGTACTTTATAATGGCTCATATTCTTAATACAAGCCATTCACTGAAGACCATTCATTTGTTCATTCATTCAAGAATTGTTCACTGACTGTTTATCAGGCATCAGGCCTTATGTCCACTAGTTCATATGTAAGAACAGTAAAAAGTCATTCTTACCCTCAGCTGCTGTGCAGTTCACTATGGAGATGTGGTACAGAAAGTACTGAGCAAGAACAGAAGTGTTTTACATTGAAGTGGCTAAATCTGCTGTAAACCCAAGGTCCTCCAGGGAGGAAGACAGAGCACAGACTGGAGTGGAATGGCAGTATTTAGGTACATCTTGGGATGAGAGTCGGTGAGTTTCAAGCAGGGAGGTTATCTAGAGCAATTGACATGGTCAGGATTAGGGAGGGACAGACAGGTTTGAAACTAGCCTTGCCCCTTATCATTCAGTATCTGTCACTTTTTGAACCTTGAAATTTCTAGTGTACACTATTCTTACTGCTAGTCTTTTCTTGGTAGCAGCAGTATAAGCCTGAGCTGTTTGAGAGCTGGCTCCCTTCTGCTCTGGTAAGGACCTGCTAACCATGCGCAGAGATCTTGCTGCTCCCTTTCATGTAGCGCCATTACCTGGCATTTGTTTTACTTGGGTGGGAAGGGTGCGCTGTTAAAGATAGATGAAGGACATTCAACACAACAGAACCAGTCTACTAAATGGTCATTGTGTTAGACTCAGCAGATTTGTAAATAAACTGCTCAGCTTGCTTCCTGTGGTAAACCAGAAAAGATAAGTCTTGCATATAAAGTACCATTTGTTGGAAAAAGAATATTTTTTAATGTGTTCTCCCTACCTCATAATAAAGGATGGGGCTTACAATGAAATTTTCCTATTATGAAGCATTGTGGGTCTTTATTGTTAAAAGAAAGGATAATGTTGGGTCATTTTTCAGTTTGTGTTTCTGTTTGATTTTGGTGAGAGGTTGTAGAGATGGGTTCCAGCAGGCATATAAGCTATGTGTTTAGGGTGTTGCATCTTTAGAAATGCATTATATGCATACATATAAATGAATCTGCTTTTCCTTTTATGTTAGAAGGAAACAGAACTGGTCCTGTAATAAATTATGGGCCATAAGCTATGTTGAAAGGAGTCTGCTTTTGCAGACTATGCTGGGCTTTCACACCTAGAATATAGAAAATAAATTAGAAGTCAAATACAAACTCTTACTGTTAAATTTTATTATCTGATTCGGCTCCAGTTGAGTCCAAACCATTTTATGCAGTGCTAATTATTTAGAGTCTCAGCTTTGCTCTTGAGTTAGCAGTACTTGATCAACTTTCCAACTGTAAAACAGTTTGAAAATCAAATGTAGCTTACATGCAAGACCCAACAAAATTAAAAGTGTTAAGTACGTTTTGGCAGTTCACTTTTATTATGCCCAGTCCTCAAATGTACCAGCAGATAATCATCTGAATGTTAGTTATTTTTCACATGCTTATGTGATCACACAAAAAGTACACGCTAAAAAGAAGCAGATGGTGACAGATGGGGAAGGTTGAATAAGGTGGTTTTGGAAACCTAGAGAAATGCACTTCTGTAATCATGTAAAAATAAAAATTATTTGATAATCAAGTTAGAACTAACAAAAAGATGGTTAAAAAATGACTTGATTGTTGAGAAATGCATACTATGTAGCATTAACTACTGAGGAGGAAGTATGTAATTTTATCTAAGTACAAAGTGATTTTTCCTGTAGGTGAAAATGCAGTTTCTGATGTAGTCTTTTTAGTTTCCAGAATTCCATTTCTAATTTAGAAACCATTCAGTTGCTAATCAGGACATTCATTTTTCTTTTGAAACCTGTTCTTAATATCTCATGTATAACATTGCAAACATCTGAAATATATCTGAATATTTTGATGACTATTTTGTTACAAAGATTTATTTCACTGTGCTAAATCAAAGCACATGTAGAAATTAATTCTTTATAAATTTCAAATCATGGACATGCATTGATTTCCTATGAAGCTGGGGAGCGCATGGAGTAATGTAGATAGAGGGCAGCTAGGACTAACATGATTGAAACCCATTAACTGGAGTGCAATTTAATCCAACAAAGAGCAAATGTAAAACATGTCATTTTCGGAGCTTCTTTACATGTTATCTTTAAGAAATCTTAAGAGAAACAAATGAGCCTAATGTTGCACATGTTTTTCCATTTAATCTGCAGATAAAAATAGTAACATAGTTACATTCTTATTACACCTTGAACAAAGTTCTACTGTATTGCTACTGATTGTGAAATTAGTCTCCTAACTCTTTTAAGCTTTTGTTAAAAGAGTTATTTTACTAGCCTTTCAAAAACAGGATTCAACACTTAAGATTTCATTTGTTAAAATGCCTGTAACACTGAACACTATGTTGAACATGAACTATCCAACTTGTGGGTAGGGATGGGAGGGAAAAACTGTGAGAGAGCAAGAGAAGTAGTTATATTGTCCATTTAGGGCTGGGAAGGTGGCTGGGTGGTAGAGCGCTTGCCTTCATGAGGCCCTGGGTTCAATTCCTCAGTACCACATAAGCAGAAAAAGCCAGAAGTGGCACTGTGGCTCAAGCGCTAGAGCTCTAGCCTTGAGCTGAAGAGCTGAGGGACAGCGCCCAGGCCCCATGACTGGCAAAAATAAAGAAAGAAAGAAAGAGAGAGAGGGAGGGATGGAGGAAGGGAGGGTATACTTTACCTGACTTATGCAATTGTAACCTCTCTGTATATAACCTTTATGATAACAATAAAATGATGCATATTATGCCTGCATCTTCCTGGTAGTTCTGAAAGGTCTCACCACTAATATTTAGAGGGATCTTTAGGGCCCAGCAATTTGTTCAAATGCAGTTATCTGCTTCATAGTTAGAATTTATATGTAAGAGCTCTGTTGTAAGAGTTGGCTTACCATTTCATTGATGTTTAATTTATTTTTTTGCTATAATGCTATTTTTACTATTTGTGGGTAACATTAGCAGTAACTCCATCTTGTCCCATAATTGGATATTAACAATCCAATTATGGAACAAGATAAAGTTTACACTTAAACGTGAACTAAGATGAAATTAATGCCTTAAGGGTATATGTAAGTAGTAGCTTATTTAGAGGGCTGTTATTTCTTAGAATAGCTATTCGTCTCATAAACCTCTTTTCCATGATATGTGGTTTTTGGCATTAATGATCAGAATATTTGATATGATTAATTTGGATTCCAGTTAAAGCACAAAGTGTGATTTCGAATCCTCTGAATCCTGAGAATGGGTTTAAAAAGTCAGTTAAGCTGAGAACAGTAGTAATGACAGTAGTATTTTATTAGGGTGGTTTTTACTTGGAGTATAATGATCTTGTATTTTAGAATCCAATATTTACTACTTTATGGTTTTAAAAGTACAGAAATCTACAGGAAGGTATATCTAAGTATGATTTTACTACCATGATTATATCTATTTAGCTTTTGTCTTGTTCAAGAATTTTTCTTGTTCTAGCCTGCGATTGCTTTAGATGTTATGACTTTAGCTGAATGCAAGCATTTGTGCATGCAGGAGGTGACTGGAAAGCTTTCTGCATTCCACCTGAAAGCAGAGGGGCTTCAAGAATGCCTGCTCTGAAGAATCATTAGGTCAGCTGAGAAATAGTTCTATTCATGAAGAAAATACTGAGAAAACAATGTATAAATCTTTTTTTCTTTTTTCTTTTCTATTTTTAAACATGTTTTATTGTAAAGATACTATACAGAAGGGTCACAGTTACATGAGCAAGATAATGAGTACATTTCCTACGGAGCATTGTTACCCCCTCCTTTGTTTTTCCCTTATGGTCCCTTACCTCTCCCAACACTCCCCTGCCCCCCACCCCCCGCAAAGTTGTAAAGTTCATTTTCAAACATAGTGTCTTGTACATCTAATTGTTAGAATGGGTCATCCTGTATCCTTATTTCAGCATTTTGTTATTTCCCTTCCCCTCCCCAAATTAGAAAAATGTATATACAAGATGCAGGGCACTGATATCAAATACAGTGACAACAGGGGTTATACATACAAAGAAACAAAAAGAAAATCGCACAGTACATTAAAAAGAACAAGAAAGATAAAATACTTTGTGTCCCTATCTTGGGGTACATTTTGCTTAGCATCAGGTTATATGGTCATATGTGCATAGCTTTTGACCTCTTCTGCTTATCCTAGACATATACTAGTTATTGAAGATTATTGAAGATAAGGGATAAATCTTAAGGACTGACATATATTTTTCTCCTTTCTGAAAGTTGAGTTTATTTAAAAATCTGAATTGGCAAAATTACAAGTTACTTTTTCATCAAATACCTATGATGTTAAGAATTTACAAAAGGCTTTTATAGAGTATGAAGTACATATATATAGAAAACTCGTAGATATCACTTACCTGAAATGTAAACCAGAAAAAAAAATTTTAAATTAGTATAAACTGGTTCATCCAAGTTCGCAGTTTACTTTCACAACGTAGGTGTGTAGACACTTTATTTAGATGTTTAATTTTTTCCCATCTGTTCTGTCAGGCTTCCTGATTGAATAGTGAGCACTGTAGGGCACACAGCCTCCTATTATCGCTGGCCTAAGGGGCAGCTAAGAAAGGCGTCTCCTAGTCTCCCAGCACATCCTGACAGGTGAAAGCATGTTGGATTAAAATGGCTTCTGAAATACCTATTACCAAATAAATGTTTACATTGGACCTTTAATTGATGGTCTCATTTTAAAACACATAGTTTTATCAGTAGCCTCATTCTTTGAAACTAGTAAATACTCAAGAGTTTATCTGAGGTAATTTAGTGTTTTTCCACCTAGTTGTTTTATGCAAGCGGACTTACCAAATATTACAGAATATTGAGCATTAATTGATGTTCGCTGCAACTTCCTTAGATCTGAGGTCTGACTGTATCTTGAAGTAAAGCAATTTCTGGATCCTAGTAGAAACATGGAACTCAGCCTATTTCCTGAAGTTGTCACTCTGATTTAGATTTCATATGAGCTCTCATGTCCTACTAACATTAGTGTGTCATTAGTGTTACAAATTCTGTCTTGTCCTTTATCTGTTTAGACATTTGTGTTAAATGTTGGTGTAAAGTGTGACCTACATCTAAGGTAACCAAGGACAATAGGGAAAGGAGGAAGTTAATCAGATGTCACTGTTCATAATTGGCCTTGAACTGCATATGAAAGTCAGAAATAATGAATTTATGGAAAAGAGACGCTTTAGATTAACTCATCAAGATAACTCTTTTAGTAAATCATTTGTCTGGAAGCATGTTTTCATCTGTATTTACATCCAATGATAAATGATATTTTAATAGAGTTGAAATGGTCTACCATTGTGACTATTATTGTACCTCTACTTTATCCCTGAGATCAGCTTTCTCTTATAGCAGTGAAAAAAATTGCCCTTTCACTAAGAAAAAACAGAATTACAACACTGACTGAGATTCCAGAATTTGAAATGGGTATGTTACTGTAATTTTAGAAAGAGAAGTCCTTTTCATGAGAAAAATTTTCTTCCAAAACTAATATAAGGGGCACAGGAATGAAGGGAGTGGGAGCAGATGCAGACATTGTACTCTGTGTGCCTCCTGCAAAGTGATCTACGTAGCTGGGGGTGGGGAGAGATGGGGAAGCAGCGAAGGGACCAAGAAGCGTGTAACTCATAACCTGTCTTATGGATGGTAACTTCTTTGTACAACCACTTAGTTTACAAGAAACAAAACTAATATAGAGAGTGGAGAAAGGGGTGACGTTGTCTAAAAGTGTACTCATTACCTGACTTATAAACTGGTAACCTCTCTGTACACCTACCTTTATAAATAACAGTTCAAGGAAATTTAATAATAAATGTAAAAACGAATATAAAATAGGCAGTTGGGTTTAAAATAATTTGATTTGGGGATTTTTCAAAGTATTTCATAGTACTCTGTTTTTAAATCATTTAGACTTAAGGACAAAGAAAGATTAATATGTGTAGAGGGAGGATGGTTCATATTCCCATAATTGAAAATTATTATTTCTTGTAGATTTTATCTTCCACATAGCTATCAGGGGAGAGGAGTTGAATACAAATCATTGTTTTTCATTGGTGAGCAAAATCTCTTAAGTAGTGAGGGTTGACTGGTTGTAGGAGTGTATTGCTCAGTAAGGCATTACATCAGTGTTGCTGGGTATGAGGTTCAGCAGACAGTCCTGCTTACAGTACTGTGTATTTGAGTGTCAGTTAAAGCAGGTATTCACAGAAGCAAAGCTGCTTATTGTGAGAATCTGATTATTTTACAGAGCTAAATGAAACATTATATCTTACAAAATAGATTTTTTTCATAAAGCAGTTTTATTTTTCAGTTGCGTATGTCTCTTTAGAAATGAAAAGCCTCTTTTTATGTGCTCACTTTCTCTTCTGGCTGCAGACCAGGTATTTAAACAAAAATAACGGATTGCCAGTTTTACCAGCTGGGGATGAGAACCCGGCTGCTGAAATGTAGGTTCGGGAGGCAGTTAGTCCAGCTTTTATGCTTTTTATGCTTGTGTGAAAAAAGAGGTTAAAAACCACATTTGGCTCCTTTTTGTGTGTGCCACTATTTTGTTCGTGCTGTAGGAATGCAGTTAAAGAGTACTTAAATTAAAAAAAATTTTGTTTGGTTACTAGATAGAATCCTGCATTATGATACATAAATTCTCACAAAACATTACATTCTGTTAATTGGCCATGAGACAGGCCTTGAGCCACCAAAAGTCCCTGGTGTTCCACAGATAGATAGCGGCATTTCCTGTGACGGATGAACAGAACAGAGTTCCTCACACTAAATCTTAGGGTATTTCTTGATTTCCCCATGTTCTCAAGTTACTCATTACAAACAAGTAGAAATTTTAAATATGTTTTGGCCAGTGATGAAAACTAGGATTTCTTGTTCCTTTAGAATTTTTTTTTTTTAGTTTTGAAATTGTTTCTGGAAAAACAGTAACTGTACTTGTCTAAGTTTCTAATTCATTTCCTAGACATGTTTTTTATTTGTTTTTATTATTATAAAAATTATATACAGAGGGATTACTTTTCATTTTGGATAATGTCAGTTCTTCCCTCGCTTTCTCCCAGTTTTTCCCACCTATCCACCTAAAAGTTGTATATTTTCAACATAGTGTCTAGTGAATATCACTGCTGCATTTGTTCCTAGACCTCTTTAGCCATGAAACATTTTTACAATTGAATTTTTAAAAATTACAGTACTCCAAAAATGCTTACTGAATAGATCTTTAAGTAACATACCATTCTTCTGAGATCTTAGCCTTAATCTTTATTCTGTCTTCAAATGTACCTTTCATGATATTTATAGGTTGCAACGACATAACTGCTAAATGTATTTGCAATTCAACAATTTTAATTAAAACCAAGAAGGTTTTTTAATTGATGTAATTCATGTTTGTGATTTTTTTATCTGATTTGCCTTAAAGCTTCAGAAGCTTAAGTAAGCTTAAAGATTTTTAAAGCATATTCATTTAAAAATACTTGAAGTTATCTATTCATGAGGAATGTTTCAAGTAAGAAACAAATATGATAAAAATGAGTCAAATTGTAAATGATCATGTTCTGATTTGAATAGATCTAACATAATAAAAGTTATACTTTAATGTCACCTCTTTTTTTCTTTTTTGGGGGGAGTAGGGGAAGTTGGGGACTTGATTGAACTCGGGGGCTGTTGCTCTTGCTTGGCTTTTTCCACTCAAGGCCTGGTTCACTACCACTTAAGTCACACCTCTACTTTGGCTTTTCGCTGATTATATGGAGATAAGAGCCTCTTAGATTTGTCTGCCCAGGCTGGGTTTAAGTGTTAATCTCTAGGTCTCAGCTTCCTGAGAAGCTAGAAATACAGGCGTGAGTCATAGGTGCCTGGCTAATGTCTAAAACTTCTTTTGCATCTGATTTTTTGTTTCTGGCAATACTGGGACTTGAACTCAGGGCCCGTTGCACTCTCACTTGCTCTTTTTGCTCAAAGCTGGCACTCTACCACTTGGAGTTTTGGGGCTGCTTAATTGGAGATAGGAATCTCAGAGACTTTTCTGCTTAGCTGTCTTTGAACCTCAAGCCTTAAGTCCCAGCCTCCTGAGTAGCTAGGATTACAGGTATGAGCCACTGGCACCCAGTCTGTCTTCTGTATTTTGAGAGACAAATGTAAGGGTACATACCACACAGATTTTAGGTCTGGGATTTGGGTTGTGTTTGCGTTAATGAAAGGGTTGTTTTGAATTATTGAGACTCTGAATGCTAAAACTGGTTACAACCCAAATAACAAAACTTTGTTTTCTTCAGTGTTCTGTCTCTAGTACCATCTAATTTTATGTTGTTAAAGTCTAGATTAGTGGGACTGAGAATGAAAAATTGAGTCAACCTCAGAGGATGTATATAGATATGCTGCTACATTTTTTTATTTGATCCGTGGATATGCTTATTCACTTCAGGGTTGTGTGTGTGCATGGATGAGTGTGTGTGCATGCCCCCTTTGTAATATACTGACGGTTTCTGTGATATTGCACATACTTGCATAGGTTACATCTTTTGTAGGATGTATCATAGGTTAAAGGTCAAGACGTTAGACTTATCTAAGCCTTAGAAGTCAGGGCTCACTTTCTGTAAGCCTTGTTTTTTTCACTGTTCTTGAAAGGCTAGCATACAATAATGAGTCACTTTGCTGATTTGCTTTTAGGTGTTGGAAGATAATGACTATGGCCGAGCTGTGGACTGGTGGGGCCTTGGTGTTGTCATGTATGAAATGATGTGTGGAAGGTTACCCTTCTACAACCAGGATCATGAGAAACTTTTTGAACTAATACTTATGGAAGACATAAAATTTCCTCGAACACTCTCTTCAGATGCAAAATCATTGCTTTCAGGGCTCTTGATAAAGGATCCAAATAAACGGTAAGCCTCAAATCATGCTTGCTGCATTATTGTTGGGTATGGTTAGAAACCGTGATTTGGAAATCAATTCAAATAAAACTAATTACAAAAAGCAATGTACTTAGTGTAGACATCTTCCCACTGAGATAATGAATTATTTTTAACCACATAATATAGATAATGTAAATTTTTCATCAAAGTCTCTCTCAGTGGAAATTTTATGTGGATTCACAAAATGTCCACATTATGTGTGGACAGTTTCTCAGTTGACCATGGCTTGATCTTCCCCACGGTATTCCCCCGGCCTTCCAATCTCTGCTGGTTCACTTTGTAGAAAGAACAGCCGTGCTGCTCTCCACTCCCTACTTCTCTCCCATTCCCAGCCCGTATTCACACTGCTAGCCCTGTTTTTGCCAGTTACTTGAAAGCATTATCTTTCCACATGGGGCCGAAAGGAGTTCTGCTTTTGTAGCTCCTTCTCTGACCTCAGGGAGTCTCTGCTGCTTTGCTCAGTTAGCCACATATCCTTTGTCCTGTTACTTCACTCATGGGGCGTGTGAAATGACTACTGACTTTAAGGTGTCTTGTAATACGAGCAATCTTATTAGGGGCCCTCCACCCAGGTGTCTGTGCACACCTAACAGCTTCTGCAGGTAATGAACTGAAGCACTGAGCCTGTGATTTCCCTGAGTCCCATCTCATCTAGAGTTTGTTTGTGGCTCCTGACAAATAGATTTACTGAGTGACCGAACAAATGAATCCTGAAATTTGAGTTTCCCAGCCTTTCTTAACTCTCCTCGGCAGCTCTGACTGCCATGGGCACCTCTCTAGAGGCGTATACAACAAAACTGAATTCATGGTTCCCATGTCCATGTCCACCCTGTCTGTTTACCATTGGCTCACTTCCATCCCAGTGAACAAAGGCCAGGTGAATTGCTATAAATCGAGATGCTGGATACATAGTGTCTCCTGCCAGAGGTCAGTGGTGCTCCAGAGACAGAAGGCAGTATTCGCAGCCACTTGCTTCGTTGTTTCCTAAGATGTGCGCCAGGCCCCACTGTGTTGCTCTACAGAGTCCAGGACACAGACCAGTGTAAGCACGTCCCTGCCATAGACACTCGGGCATCGATGAGGCCCAGCGCATCCACACATGCTTGCTGGTGCTCAGTGCTGTCAGGGTAGTTAGTGAGGTCTGGGGTGAGCTGGCCCAGGAGTTTGGGTTAGAGGTGACACTCAGGAAGGCAAATTGACATGTGAAGTGTGGCTGGGTTGCAAGTTGAGAGCTCAGCTGTCAGGGATGAAGCTGTGATGTTAGTTATAAGGACCTTATGTTTCTTAGAGGACATTTAGTGTTTATTCACAAAATGATGAGAAGCCATGAGGGTATTTTAAATCAAGATTTGTATTCTGAAAATGTAATTCTGAAGTGAGCGCTGGTGGCTCACACCTATAATCCTAGCAACTCAGGAGGTTGAGATCTGAGGATCGCAGTTCAAAGCCAGCCCTAGCAGGAAAGTCCATGAGACTCTTGTCTCCAATTAACTAACAGAAAACCCAAAGTGGAACTGTGGCTCAAGCATAACCTTGAACAAAATAGAGCTCAAGGACAATGCCCAGGCCTTGAGTTCAAGCCCCATGACTGACAGAATAAAAGAAAGGAAAGGCTAATTCTGGCAGCTTTGAGGTAGACTGATGAAGAAGAGCGAGGAGCAGGGAAGGAGAGCAGTTAAGAATTCCTGTGGAGCCAAGTGTGGTCGCACGTATCTATATATAGTCAGCATTCGTAGACTGAGGCAGGAGGACCGAGTTCTGTGTCAGCCTGGGCTACAGAACGAGGCTGAGTGTAAAAAATAAAAAGAAGCCAGGCCTGAAGCCTCATACCTGTGCTTGCTACTGGGAAGGCTGGGGTCCGGAGGGTCATAGTTCTAGGCCAGTTTGGGCAAAAAATGTTTAAGATTCCCATATCAGTAGCCCGGCACAGTGAAGCGTGCCTGTCATCTCAGGTACTTGGGAAGTATAAAAACGAGGACTATGGACCAGGACAACTTGAGCAAAAGCAAGATCCTATTTGAAAACAAAAAGAACTCTAAGAGTACCTCAAATGTTAGACTACCTGCCTAGCAAGCCACAAGTCCTTAGTTCAAACCCCAGTTCCCCTTACAGTAATAATGAAAATTGGGGTCCTTCCTGAGTGCAAATGATAACACAGAAATGATGAATTTGGGAGTCAGGGGTAGCTAGAAGGTCTCAGAGTGACTAATTTAAAGAACGAGGTGTTGTTGACTCAAGGAGCATGAACTAGTGTTGATGTCAGTGTTGATGACAAGCATGCAGCTGGATAATACCAGCACTGAAAAGAAAAGAGACCAGCCATTGATCGTATGGCTTTGGGACCCAAGGACATCTAGGAGCCTCCTAGACTGTAGAGAGAAGCGGGCCTGGGCAGAACCCTGGGCATGTCCAAGTTCACAGGTAAGAAAAAGCCATCAAAGGACACTCCTGGGAGGTCTGAGAAACATGCCAGTATCATAGACTGCTTTCTTCCCCTGGTCAGGTTCTTTAAACTCAGCCTGGATGTGTCTAGTGTTCTTTTCCCTTGCATGGTGCCGGGGATCCACCCATATCTGGCATACAATAATTTTCCTTATATATCTTATTCTCTGTTACTTTGTGAGCATTCTATTAATTCTTTATCATCCATGCACCTTACAGGAAAAACATGCCTCATGTTGCATTTAGTATACTAGGAAAATAGGAAATCTGTGGTGTTTCTAATAGTAAATTATACATAGGCTGGGCACAGTGGCTCATGCCTATAATCTCAGCTTCTCAGGAGAAAACAAGGAGGATTGCAGTTCTAGGAGAGCTACACAAAAAGTTAGCAAGACTCCATCTTCATAAGTGATGGGGCATGCCAGTTAACCCTAGCTGTGTGGGAAGAGATCATAGTCCAGGCCAGCTCTGGGCAAAGCTAGGAGAAGAAAACTAAAGCAAAAAGAGCCGGAGGTATGGCTAAATCAGTAAACCATCTACCTGGCAAATGCATGGCCCTAGTACTTCCTCCCCCCCCCCCCATCCCTCGGCCAAAAACAAAAAATCTATGGGCTCCAAGGATTTGTTTTGACATTATGATATTGACATTGAAAGTGTTAACAGCTTCACTCTGAAGTTATATTAATGAATGTCCCCTATCTAAAACAACAATCAAAGTTTATAATCTTAGACTTTGCAAGTCTTTTTGAGCAATATTTTGTGTATATATTTGGTAAATTGTGCTAGCCATATCCCAAACCAAATTTTTACTGAAGAACTGAGATTTCAGCGGGGTGCTAGTGGCTCACATCTACAATCCTAGCTACTCAGGAGGCTGAGATCTGAGGATCACGGTTCAAAGCTAGCCTGGGCAGAAAACTCCATGAGACTCTTATCTCCAATAAACCACTAGAAACCCAGAAGTGGTGCTGTGGCTCAAGCAGTAGAGCACTCACCTTGAGCTGAAGAGCACAGGGACAGCACCCAGGCCCAGAGTTCAAGCCCCACGACTGACAAAAAAACAAACAAAAAAACAGATTTCATTCAAAAATAAATAACAAGGTAGATTAAAACTTTTCATGAAACGGTTAAGATTCTGTGTTCAGTTCTCACCACCTGTACCATGTCAAGAACACATCAAAAAGAGTTAGTATTACAAACAGTAAAACTGTGAAGCACCAACCCATTGCAACACCAGTGTAGGAAAGTACATGGGGTTTTGGCTGTTTTTCATACAGACTACCTTTTTTCCTACAATAAAATATTAACTTCTTTTTAGAAACGAGTGCTTTGGTTATTCTGCTTTTCTTGTCCTCTTTGTGGACTTAGAATACCTTTTGGGCAATCAAGTACTGATGTTTGTCTCCAGAAGTTCCCAGCCTATTGGAAGAGATGAACTTACCTGAAGCAGAGTGAGAGGGAACAGAATGCATTAATAGAGATTCCACCAGACAAAATGTGCCAGATGTGAGCATAACAGCTGTAACATGAGGCAACCTTAAAACTTGTCTCTGTGATGTAGTTCATTTAGAGATTTCCAGCTAGCGTTCACAGCGGTGACCCCTCTCTGGGAGCCATCATCAGCAGAGAGCCAAGTGTCAACCAGTTATCGGATGTTCTATCGTTGTGTCACCTGTTTCTTCCTCATGACAACCAGAACTTGTGAGAAGTAACTGCCACTTACCATGACCTGTTTGGTTTCCCTTCTACCTACTAGTATATTATAGTTGGTAGGTACAAGCTTACCAGAACAAAAGGGTAAATTTTCAGGAATGTTGTAGGCTAGATATTTAATGTATTTGTCATTATTAAAAATAAACCTAGGGCTGGGAAGGTGGCTCAGTGGTAGAGTGCTTGCCTTGCATGCCTTAGGCCCTGGGTTCGATTCCTCAGCACCACATAAGCAAAAAAGAAAAAGCTGGAAGTGGCACTGTGGCTCAAGTGGTAGAGCGCTAGCCTTGAGCTGAAGAGCTGAGGGACGGCGCCCAGGCCCAGAGTTCAGGCCCCACAACCCGACCCAAAAAATAAAAATAAACTGCATAAATTCATAAAGAAGAGTGAATCAAAGGACTAAATACTCAAAATTTATCACTCCCTATTCGCTTAGTTACATTTTACTGTTTTCTATGTTTTGAAGTCGTATCTTCATGGAGACTATATTGACAGCTCCTATGACAGCTTGAAACTGGCCTGGTGAAAAAGACATGCACCGCCAGAATTGGCCAGTGCTGTAAATCAGGGCTTAATTTATTGTTTTGATTTAGGTTTAAGAGAGTGTTGGAGAGCATGTTAACGGTGCAGATTAAATTTTAAAGTATGTGTTTTTTGGGGTTTTTTGTTTGTGTGTGTGTATGCATGTGTTACATTGTAAATGACACAAAAACATTATTCTTGCCCTGTTCCACAACTACTTAGCCATCAAAGAAGTCACTCATGTAACTGACAAATGAAGTTTGATATGTGTCTCTGTTATGTGACTTGCATCTGTGACTTTAATGAACAAAAACATCAAACTGTGATCACATCAGAACTGATCCAGAAGCATTTTCACTGTAGTTGACTTTAAAGTTGAATAAAAACTAACAAAAGTTTTCAGTGAGTTTGTTTTAAAGTAGAAGTATATTCTTTGTAAATTGTGTTCAATTGTATTTATATTAATACTTTATAATAATTTATAACACCCATACATGGTTTTCCATGTATTTATCAGCACATATAATTTCTTGGAGCAGTTGAAATAAATCTGACTAAACTGACTGCATTAAGTTCAGAATTAAGCTCCTGGCCTTGCCTTATTTTTTATTTTTCCTTTTTTTCTTTTCTTGTTAACTTTTTTTTTCTCACTCCCCCGCTCTTCCTCTCTCTCACTTTCCCTCTAGTTTTTCCTTAGTGACTCAAACGTGCTTCATGAAACTGAGGAAGCCAGAAAGGACTTGCATTTCCTATTATGCTAGATATTGACTAAATAAGAATATCTTCAAAGACAGGGGCACTTTTTTTTTCATTTTTTAATTCATGCTATTTCATAGACTAATAGAATTCCTGTTGAATTCTCTTAAAATATGAAATAGTTCATGAGTATTTATCAGTAACAATTCTCCACAAATTATTTTCTCTGAAAATATTTCTCTGAAATCTTTCAGAATTTAAGAATAATGATACATTTTTTACTTGAGTTATCCCGAAAGGAATTTGTTTTAGACAAGTGATAGTAATAATAATAATAATGTGTTTGCTAGGCACCACCTCTGTTATTTCTAACTCTTGGTATTACCTTGGGAAGGTATGGCTGTGCCCGTGCTGCAGATGGAAAATAGAAGTGTCACATATCTCCAATGTGCCAGCAATACTGGCCCATACCATTTTCTGTTTGTTCTGACGATAGGTTTTATTAGCAGCATGTTGAGAAAATTAGATCTTATAGCAAAACTTTCTATTTTGGTGCCTGTTTATCCAAAGAATTATTTATCACATGGAAAATTGTATTTCCACCAAGAAAATGGACCTGTTGGGCTTCTGTAAATGTTTTGCACTCATTCAAGTTTGTTTCTGTCCTCACAGCCTCGGCGGAGGGCCAGATGATGCGAAAGAAATCATGAGACACAGTTTTTTTTCCGGAGTAAACTGGCAGGATGTGTATGACAAAAAGGTAGGCTTGCCCAACGAGGTGTGTGTGCACTCTGCTCTGTTGTGACTGTTGCCAGCACACTCAGGGAAGAGAACTCCAAGCATAACAGCATTTCCACTATTATACTGTAACACTTAAGTGACCAGTGGACTGCTTGGCACAAATTCTTAGTAATAATTGAAATGCCTCTTGAATCATTATTCCACATTGTCAAAGAATTTATTCTTCCTCTTCCTCCTCCTCTTCTTCCTTCTCTTCTTCCCCTTTCATATCAGTTTGCTAGTTCAGGGGATCATTACTTCTTCAATTGGAGAAAAAAGACACCTAATGTTTCCTTTTTCTTTAGGAAAATCAGCAAGCAATATAAATTTAAATTTACTCGTGTCACATTTTAGGGTAAATACAAGATTCGTTTATACAAATCTTTATTCTAAAAGGAATCTAAAAATAGTTTTAATATTTAGTAATTTAATATCTTTATTAGTCTTATTTGAGACTTCTTTGATTTTTTTTGGAAATGTTACTTTATTGCCCACAAAGTGGACATATCTTTATTTTCATTCTAATCCTATTACATGTTTTTGATACTACAATATTTTCTTAAGGACCAGAAACTCATCATGTATGCTTCACCTTTTTTTAATACTACAAATATTGTTAGTATAGGCATTATTTGTCATTTTTATTTTCAAATGCTTATATAAAATTTTAATTAAATTTTTACTTTGAATTTTTAATCTATTTTGTTTAGCCAGTTTATCTTTTTATTCCAGGTTTTCTTATTTTGTTCTTTAAATTTTCCAGATAATGACATCTGTATAGGGTTTGTTTTCTGCCAAATATTCGTCTTTACTAATCCCTTAAGAACAGTGGAATGAATTATGAAGAAGTACGGTATTTCATTTCTGCCTTAAGTTTTGGAGAGAAGGAATATGGTGATTTCCTATCCATTTCTTTTAAGCATTTGAAATAGTTGCAGCCACATTAAACACTGATTCAAACTTCAAGTCCACTCAACTCAGAGTCTACAGACTCAACATCATCATGTCACCAGACACAGTGAGGGTTTGTGAGCTTTCCCTTTAAACGTAGGCACTCTTCCCTTAAGATCCTTGACTTTGATCACAGAATAAGAATTTCTGGACAAGTCACACAGTAAGAAACCTTGGCAGAGCTTTATTGAGTAAGTAAGCAAACAGACAAACAGAAGGGCTGGGGGCACACTCTTAACAAGAGTGTGCGTGCTCTACAAGGGAGAGAATGAGAGAGAAATGAAGCTCTTTGGCTGTTAGGGCCATTTATATGATAAAGGCAAGGGGTCTGGCTTCAGAGTTATGTAAACCTAGGTGTTTCATCTTTGCTTTAATCATTCCTGGTGTTACTTTCTGGATGTTTGGGAACATTTCTTCCAGGTAAGAATGCATGCTGCCCTAAAACAGATCCTTATCCTTGAGATAAGGAAGGTGCCCTGTTACCTGCTTTTTGGGTAGGAGGTGGCTTAAGTTGGGGGGAAGCATTTTCCTCAGGAATGCATACATCCTGTCAGACAAGTGTTAATTTTTTTGTTGTTAGTGGTTGTGGGGCCTGAACTCTGGGCCTGGGCTCTCTGTCCCTCAGCTCTTCAGCTCAAGGCTAGAACTCTACCACTTGAGCCACAGCGCCACTTCTGGCTTATGTGGTGCTGAGGAATTGAACCCAGGGCCTCATGCATGCAAAGCAAGCACTCTACCACTGAGCCACTTTCCCAGTTCCCACAAGTGTTAATTCTTGGGGTGAGCAATGCACCCCTCGAGAGGCGATACATCCTGTTGTCTCTCTTTGAAGCAAAGATGGCACTTCCAGGTTTCTAAATACCATGGTTCTGAGTTGCCTTGTCCAGGCGTCATTTCCCCCTAAATGATTCTGTTCCCTTAATCTTAAGGGGGGTAAATGAATGAATATCTCCTCTATTTGCTGTAAGCTGATCATATCTAATCTATAGCCTTTTTCCCTAGTCTATCCTGCTTCATTTTCCCCTAAATGATTTTTTTCCTTAATCTTAATGGAAGTACATAAAGGAATATCTCCTGTATTTGCTGTAAGCTTGACCATACCTTATTTTCCCTCATTTATTCTGCTTTAATCATGAGAAAATAGACAAAAACAGTGGTAGCATTTTTACCAATAGTAGAAAATAGGGTGATATGACTGAGTGCTCTATAGCATCTTGACTTCAATCCTAGAATAGAAAAGGCAAATAGAGGGGGTGGGGGGGGTGGTGAAATCTCAATGAAGTTGATAGTTTCACTCAGCATTGTACTGATATTTCTTTTGTTTTTTTGTTTTTTGGGGTCTGGTCGTGGGGCCTGAACTCTGGGCCTGGGCGCTGTCCCTCAGCTCTTCAGCTCAAGGCTAGCGCTCTACCACTTGAGCCACAGTACCACTTCCAGCTTTTTTGTTTTTTCTGCTTATGTGGTGCTGAGGAAT
>NW_012267251.1:2701096-2704913 GCF_000151885.1 Dipodomys ordii
CCTGGGCGCTGTCCCTCAGCTCTTCAGCTCAAGGCTAGCGCTCTACCACTTGAGCCACAGCGCCACTTCCGGCTTTTTTCTTTTTGTTTATGTGGTGCTGAGGAATTGAACCCAGGGCCCCAGGCATCAAGGCAAGCGCTCTACCACTGAGCCACCTTCCCAGCCCTGTACTGATATTTCTTAATTTGGGTAATTACGGTGTAAGGAGCTGACATTGAGAAAGTGGCTGGGCAATATGTGGGAACTATGTGCTGATTTTGTAAGTCTTTTGTGAGCCTAAAAGCATTTCAGCATCACCTTACAACATACATTAATGACTTTCTTTATACCTGAGGAAATTTTATCTCTAGTTAATGGTGAGTTTTTTTATCATCAGTGTGTTGTTTTTTCTGTTTTGTTTCGTTGGTGTTTCTGTTTTTCCTTTTGCAGTGGACTCTGCTGTATGGCCAGGTGTCTCCTACTTCTGAGCTCCACAATCCTCTGGCCTGATCTGTTAGGTTTGCAAGAGTTATTGCTCTGTGGGTCTGACTAAATGCTGCAGAAGAAAATGCTACAATGACAAAACCCAGCAGACATGAGCTTTAAAATAGCAGCTACTAAACTGAATATAGCATTTTAGAATGCTAGTTAAAATTGAAGCCACTGTCAGCTCTGTATCCACGGTGGCGTTCATACTTGGGAAACACATACTAAAAACTTGACACACTAAATAGTACACACACAATTACTTCCATAGATGGACATAAAGAATGAGATACTCATCTTACATCAGTGTATTAATCTTGACTTTATTTAAATCACAGCCAACTTAATTACATGCCAACTTCACTAACTTCACTCATAAGCTCTTAGAACAAACAGACAATTCTTACTTTCCAAAATCTTTTCTTATCCAAAGAAACCATTTTTTTGTTTCCTCACTACCTTTCCCTTTCTTTACCTTTCCTAATCGTCCTTATGCTTGCAAAGAAATCCATCATTGGCCATGTTGGTGAATTTCTGCATTAGCATACAAATTAACCTTTGAATACTTGTTAGAGTGGGTGGGGATTGCAGGAAAACCCACCATGTGGTCAAGAGGGCAAAGAACAAGTCAGAAAGGTAAGAAAATTTGGTGGAGCTTTATTAAGTAAGCAAGCAAGCAGACAGACCGACAGGCAGGGCACACACAGTAAGAGTGAGGGTGCTCTTGACGAGAGACAGAAAAAGGCAAGAAAGGAAATTGAACTTCTTCAAGACAAAGAAAGTTACCTTTCTAGAGAAGATGCCTGGGAGGTTCTGAGTGGAGAGTCACTTAAGGATAAAAGTAGAATAGGTGTTGGCTGTCTTGGAATATGGAATGAGAGACTTGGAATTTAGAGAGCAAGTCTAGCCCTAGGTAGGGTGTGGGACAGAGGGGTAAGATTGGGAAGGAGTGTGAAAAAGGAAAGTTTTCTGTCCTCCATGGTACTAGTCCAGTAGTTGGGGGACAGGTAGGAAGGCTGTCTACATTCATCACTGAGATCTGGGAGGGAAAAGTTGGGCCTGCATAATGAGATAGCACAAAAATCCTGGCTCGTATATCCAAAGGAAAGGGGATGGGCTTACTGGCAACTTGAAAAGATCCTTGGGCTCCTCCATAGTGATGTTCTTGGGGTCAGCAACCTGGGCACTGTGTCTTCTGTGACCAAGCAGAATGTCTCTGGGGAGTTGGGCTCCCCCTGCGTGGAGGTTGGGGGGGAGGCACTTGTCCTACCTTGTAGAGAAGAGGAACGATGTTGACTCCCAGTGTCCAGGCTGCCCACTTTGGCAGGTTTTGCCCACTGACCTTCCTGGCCACACTTGGAGCTGGTCTGGGTGGTGTGTGCCGGGTACCTCTGAGGAGTCCAGGGGGGCAGGGGTGGGGGTTGGGCAGCCCCCACAAGCTGGCACTTCCCCTACCATGAGCAGTTTACAGCCGTCTCCTGATCCTCTTGATAAATAAAAACTTTAAAGGCTGTGCTCACCAGATCTCATTGGGGTCTGAGGCCATCCTCAGCCTTTTTAAGATAGTATGAGCATTAAGAACAGCCGTGCCCCTCTTGACTCTGCTGAACCCTCCATGAGGTGGTGGAGAGGCTGGGTCTTCACTGGGCCCCTGGGTTATCTCAGGGCTGTCTGGTGACTTGGCAGGAGTGGGCTGCCTATGCATGGGGTCGGGGGGGGGTATGGGGAAAGGTGGACAGGATTGGCAAAGGGAAGGACAGGCATGGGGGGAAAGGACAGCCTGAGCAGGTAGAACTTATAGCCATTTACCAGTGCTGCAGAAAAATTGTCCAAATCTCAGAGAATATTATATATATATATATGCATACATTTATTCATATATACACATATACATATATACACATACACAATATACACATATATATGCCCATTCGAGGCCTTGAGACCGATTATCTAGTCTATATTTTGGCCATGCCTTATTGGAATAGAAAATAAGGTGCTTTGGCTTTACAGAGTCCGTAAGCGAAAAGTCATCTAGAGAGGTAGGAGACACCCCTCAGAGTGTCCTGGCTGGGAGGGAGGAAGAGAAGGACTGGAGGGAGGAAGGGAAGGACTGGAGGGAAGGAGGGACTGGAGAGAGAGATGGTGAAGAGGCTGCAGATGGGAACTGGATTAACCCTCAAGAAACTAAAAGGGGAGGGAGTCCAGTAAGCCCTGACCTTCGCCCCTCCTGGTATCCAGCATCAAGAGGTTATCAGAGGTTGCTGAACTGCTGGACCACATTTGGTGTGGCTTGTATAGAGAAGGGGGTGCCTCTGGAGGGATCGGGGTTCTATAAGGAGAGGGTAGGGAGAAGAAGAGCTACGTGGATGGGGATATAACCACATGTGGAGAAGGGCAGGAGAGACGGGCTGGATTAAGGCTAATGTAGGGAGATTGGTTAATTCCTGCTAGCCAGAAGGAGGGGAGATAGGGTGGCCCAGGATGTGACCTTGGAGAAAGGGGTGGGGGGTAAACTGCCTCTAGGTGCATGGTCATCTGGGCTAGGAATGCTGGGGGGGAGGGGGCTTCTAGCTAAGGGGCCATGTGTCTACCCAGGAGAACAATGGGACAGGAGATATGTGTGCACCAGGAGAACAATGGGACAGGAACGTGTGTGCACCAGGAGAACAATGGGACAGGAACGTGTGTGCACCAGGAGAACAATGGGACAGGAGCATGTGTGCAGCAGGAGAACAATGGGACAGGAACATGTGCGCCCCAGGAGAACAATGGGACAGGAACATGTGCGCACCAGGAGAACAATGGGACAGGAACGTGTGTGCACCAGGAGAACAATGGGACAGGAACGTGTGTGCACCAGGAGAACAATGGGACAGGAGCAGTGTGCAGCAGGAGAACAATGGGACAGGAACATGTGCGCCCCAGGAGAACAATGGGACAGGAACATGTGCGCACCAGGAGAACAATGGGACAGGAACATGTGCGCACCAGGAGAACAATGGGACAGGAACATGTGCGCACCAGGAGAACAATGGGACAGGAACGTGTGTGCACCAGGAGAACAATGGGACAGGAACGTGTGTGCACCAGGAGAACAATGGGACAGGAACGTGTGTGCACCAGGAGAACAATGGGACAGGAACATGTGTGCACCAGGAGAACAATGGGACAGGAACATGTGTGTACCAGGAGAACAATGGGACAGGAATGTGTGTGCACCAGGAGAACAATGGGACAGGAATGTGTGTGCACCAGCAGAACAATGGGACAGGAACATGTGTGCTCCAGGAGAACAATGGGACAGGAACATGTGTGCTCCAGGAGAACAATGGGACAGGAGCATGTGTGC
>NW_012267251.1:2705493-2718131 GCF_000151885.1 Dipodomys ordii
CAAGTGGTAGAGCGCTAGCCTTGAGCTGAAGAGCTGAGGGACAGCGCTCAGGCCCAGAGTTCAGGCCCCACGACTGGACCCAAAAAAAAAAAAAAGAATTTACCAGTAAAACTGTCTGGGCCTAAAGTTTTTATTTTGTTGTGAGGAATTTAATCGTAAATTGTTTCTTTTGGAACAAGTTTTGATATTTTAAGTCTTTCAAGGTATTTGACTATTAAGTCTATAATTCATTGGCAGGAACTCTTTTAATATCCCATTATTCCTTTAGTGTTTTATAGTGATCATTTCTGTTTCCCGATAATGGTAATTTAGGTCTTCCATCATTTTCTTGACGACTCTGGTTAGAGCTTTATCTATGTTACTGACTTTTTTTCAATGAAGTAACACTTTTGTAATTATCTTTGTGCTTCCTTATTAAGTTGAAGGATATTTAGAACTATGTTGTTTAATGTTTAATTATATAGACTTCCCAAATATTACTCTCATTGATTCTAGCTTCTTTTGTAGTTGGAGAGCATAATCTATATGACTTTAATTTTTTAATATATATAAATATCTGTCTTTTGGCTCAAGAAATGTTGGTATATGTTTTGTATTTATATTATATTTGTTCTTATATACCTTGAATTCAGTTTAATTAGAGTTGTGGAAAAGGATTAACTCTAGATGGTGGGAAGGAGAGGAAAGAGAATAGGAACACAGACACTGACTACTGGAAAATAGTCAGGCCTAGAGTCAAAGTTGGGCTGGCAATATAGCTCACTGGTAGACTGTTTTGCAAATATTCCATCCTCAATACTAAAAGATAAGGAGGAGAGATTCCAGGAAACATTTTTGCAAGATGTACCCGAAGTGAAATGTGGTATAGGTGTTACAGTGGCACTTTTCTTCCTGAGCCATCACTTTTTACTTTCCAGCTACACATTTTATGTTGTTTGGTTGTTGATGGCTGCTGTTGCAGACGCTAATGGTTGTGTTGTACTCACATAATGGGAACACTAGCAGAAAAGAGAAATAAAGGTCTAAAAATTGGTTTCCTGGTAGCATCATAATATTTTTCTTATCACACTCAAATGATGGCTCTTTAAAATTTAATTCAAAGATAAGAGTGTCAGATCAAAATTGTAGTCTAGACATCTGATGGTTAAACATTGTAACTAGTGTCTTCTTTTGATAAGGTATTTTACTTAAAATATAAAAGAACACAGATAAATGTCAAAACTAACAGTTATGTCATGAAATGTAAATAGTATGAGCTTTGAAAAATGCCTTCAAATTGGGTTCAAAGCAAAATATACCTACATGGTTCTTTAAAAGAATCTCACCGGCTGGGAAGGTGGCTCAGTGGTAGAGCGCTTGCCTTGCATGCATGAGGCCCTGAGTTTGATTCCTCAGCACCACATAAGCAAAAAAAAAGCCAGAAGTGGCACTGTGGCTCAAGTGGTAGAGTGCTAACCTTGAGCTGAAGAGCTGAGAGACAGTGTCCAGGCCCAGAGTTCAGGCCCATGACTGGACCAAAAAATAAAAATAAATAAATAAAAGAATCTCACCTACACCTGGCACTGGTGGCTCACACCTTTAATCCTAGCTACTTGAGAGGCTGAGATCTGGGAATCTTGGTTTGAAACCAACTCAGGCAGAAAAATCTGTGAGCAAACCTCTTATCTCCAAGTAGCCACCAAAAAAAAAGAAGAAGAAGAAGAAGAAGAAGTGGAACTGTGGCTCCAAGTGGTAGAGTGCTAGCCTTGAGTAAAAAAGTTCAGGGACAGAACCTAGACCTTGAGTTCAAGCCCCGGGACTGGTGTGCACAAGCACGCACACACAAACATATACACACACACACACACAATCTCATCTAAACAAATTTGCAATGCAAACTAGAAAAAATAAAGGGATGTAATAATCAAGTGTCAAAAACCTGCAACAATATTTTGGGTCTAAGTAGATTTCAGTATACTTACACTTAACAGGATAAATGTGTTGTTTTGGACATAGATGACAGTACTGTTATGTGTTTCCAGACACAGATGACAATACTGTTATGTTTCCAGTGTGTCTCATTGTGGTCTAGGAGCATACTTTTATACAATAGCTATTCTTTTCAATGTGTTGAAATGTATTTTACTGCCCATAAAAGAAAGTCTCTATTGGTAAATGTTTGGTGTGAGCTTGAGGATTGTGAATTATGCTATTATTGAATAAAATACTCTATAAGTGTTGATTAGCTCTGATAGATTGATGGTGCTTTTCAGCTTAATTATATCTAGAACCAATTTTTTCAGCCTACTGCATGAGTTCCTGACCCCAGCTGTATTCATGGATTTCTCCATTTCTCCTGTTTCTACTGTTAGACACGTGACATTTCAGATTGCTGTCTCCCTGGAGGACTGGTCCAACTGGGCAGATTGTCTGTCTCTGACAATATTCCTTGCTGTCAAATCTTTTTTGTCTTAATGTAGCTACTTCAGCTTTCTTTTGATTGTAGGATATACCTTTATTACATTTTTTTGTTCTGTTTCATATATGAAATGGGTTATCTATGCATAGTGTAGTTGGATGTTGGATTTTTTTTTTCCAGTCCACTCAGAGTCCTTTTTACTTGGTATGTTTTAGCCTGTTGACCTTTAAAGTGATTATTGGCACAAATGGTTTGGTATCTACTAAGTTTATTCCTATTTACTCATAGTTCTTTGTGTCATGTGCTCCTCTGCTCTTAACTGAAGATTTTATAAGACAGCATCTTTGCCTTCTCATAGCATGTCAACTAAATCAGTTATACTTCTTTCTCAGCTATATTTTTAACTGCTTACCCCTGAGTTTGAAACACACATTTATAACTAACTCCAAGTCATTTTCTAAATAAACCATGCTATTTCACAGATAGTGCCAATAATGTATAAAAGTATATCCATTTTCTCTCTCCTATCTCTTAAAACATTGTCATCATTGATTTTACTCTTACATACACTATAATTGCTGAATCTATTCAGACTTATGTTCAACTTTCTTTTTTATCTGTTAGTTTAAGAATAGGAAAAGTGGGGCTGGGAAAGTGGCTCAGTGGTAGAGTGCTTGCCTTGCATGCATGAGGCCCTGGGTTCCATTCCTTAGCACCACATAAGCAAAAAGAAAAAAGCCAGAAGTGGCACTGTGGCTCAAGTGGTAGAGCGCTAGCCTTGAGCTGAAGAGCTGAGGGACATTCCTTAGCACCACATAAGCAAAAAGAAAAAAGCCAGAAGTGGCACTGTGGCTCAAGTGGTAGAGCGCTAGCCTTGAGCTGAAGAGCTGAGGGACAGCACCCAGGCCCAGAGTTCAGGCCCCACGACCGGACCCAAAAAAAAAAAAAAAGACTAGGAAAAGTAACAATTTTATTAAAGTGTTCAGTACTTTCTTTTGATTGACATATAGCAGTTGCACATATTTATGGGGCCCAGTGTGGTATCAGTACATGCTACAATGTGTAATGATGAAGTCAGAGTGCCCAGCAGATTACTGAACTCACTCCTCCTCAGGAAATGTGCTTCAGTACTCCTCACCCAGCTCCTCTCTCCTTCCATCTTCTACCATTCCTAGTTTCTTTTTTTCTGTTGGTTGTGGAGCTTGAACTCAGGGCTTGGGCACTATGCCTGAGCTTTTCTGCTCAAGGCTAGCCCTCTACCATTTTGAGCCATAGCTCCACTTCCAATTTTCTGATAGTTAATTGGAGATAAAAGTCTCACAGACTTTCCTGCCTGGGCTGGCTTTGAGCCATGATCCTTAGATCTCAGCCTCCTGCATACCTAGGATTACAGGCATGGGCCACTGGTACCTGGCCTGGTCTGCTTCCTTGTCACTGGTCTGCTCTTCCTGAAATTAGCATTCTTAGCTTCTATACATAAAGAATAAACATTACTATTGATCTTTTTGTATCTGATATATTTAATATTCTCCAACCTCATCCACATTGTCACAAACAGTAGGACTCCATTCTTCTTTTATGGTTTAAGATATATGTGTGTGTGTGTGTGTGTGTGTGTGTGTAATATAGTAATATATATACACATGTACATACATCACACATGCACACCATGTTTTTGTTATCCATTCATCTGCCAATAGAAACTTTTGTTGATTCCATACTAACCAAATAGCATAGATATCACTGAAATTGTTTCATTTCCTCTGGGTATATAACCAGCAACGTGATTTCTGGGTCCTATGTTAATTCTGTTAATTTTTCAAGGATTCTCCATACTGTTTTCCAAACAGTTTTGGTAAGAGCTAGTGTTTGATGGTGTCTTCACTTTGCATCTCCTTGGTGGCTAGTGAGACTGGATACTTTCTCCTGATTGTGCTGATCATGCATACATCTTTTCAGACATGTCTGTTCCAAGCTTTCCCATTTTCAAATGAGCTTACTTGGAGGGGCTGTTGCTACTGTTGTTTTTTAATTCCTCATATGTTCTGGATGCTAATACTTTGTCAGATGAATACTTTCCACATACTTTCTCCCATTCTATAGGTGAATCTTCCAGATCTTATGACATTAATTTAATACTTAAATATATGTGATCTCATCTCTGTCCCAGAGTCTAAATTGGAACTTTGTATGTGTGTGTGTATTGTATATATAGTGTATGAGTATACATGTATTATATATACATGTGTATATACGTATGTACACACATACATATATCTAATGGATAACATGTCCATTTGACTAGACTTAGCTACATTTCCCAGAACTGGAAAATTTGCTATGTGATATTCTTGGAAGATTTGGAGGGTAGAAGCAAAGAGGTTTTGTGGGATATTCACGTGTTCTCATGAACTTTGTCCTGTGGTGTGGGTTTCACTCTGTGACCAGCATCCTAGTTTTTGCATGATTCTCACCGCAAGGTCTGAGCTAGTAAGATTGATGCCATTTTTTTTTGTCTTCCCTTATGGCCCAGCATGAACTCTAGTTCCACTAAACACTGAAAACTGATAAAGGCATTGAGAAAATGAGAGGGTTTTTTTTTTTTTGCTGGTCCTGTGGCTTGAACTCAGCCTGGGTGCTGTCCCTGAGCCTCTTTGTGCTCAAGGCTAGCACTCTACCACCTGAGCTACAGCACCACTTCCAGCCTTTTCTGTGTTGTTTTTAATTGGAGGTAAGAGTTCACTGACTTTTCTGTCTGAGCTGGCATCAAAACACAGTCTTCAGATCTCAGCCTCCTGAGTAGATAGGATTCCAGGAGTGAGCCCCGAGTGTCCAGCTAAGAGAGAACTTTTTAAATGAGAGATACTTCCATTTCCTGGAGTTCATTTTGATAAATATTATATGATCAGAAGCACTTAAGCACTGTGCCTTTGTGTTCCTCCCCTAAAAGTATCCTCCTTTGGTCCTCCTGTGTGTGAACGCCTAGAGTCCTGTATAATTTATCATGTCTCCGTGCATTTTAGATCTAGCTTCCACATATGAGAGAAAGCATGCTCCATTTTTGTCTCTCTGAGCTTGGCTTGCTTCACTTAACATGATTTGTTCTAGGTCCATCTGTTTCCTTGTAAATGACATAATATTATTCTTTCTAATGGCTGTATAAATTCCTTTGTATATAGGTACCACATTTTTTGGATTCCCTAATGTATTGCAGGGCCTGTGGGCTGTTTGTATAACTTTGCTATTGTGAAGAGTGCAGCAGTGAGCATGGATGTGCAAATGTCTTTATGGTATCCTGGCTTGTGATGCTCTGGGTAGATGCCCAGGAGTGTATGGCTAGGTCATAGGGAAGATCTGTTTAGCTGGAACCTCCAGACTGTTCAGAGTGGTTGTACTAGTTTACATCCCTACCAGCAGTGCAGTAGGATTTCTTTTCCCCACATCCCCGCCAGCATTTCTGGTTATTAGATTTCAAGATGTTGGCCAGTCTTAACTAGGGTGAGACAGAAGAATCTCATGGTTGTTTGATTTGCATTTCCTTTATAGCCAGAGATAATGAACATTTCCTCGTGTGTTTCTTTGCCGTTCTTGCTGCCTCTTCTGAGAAGTCTCTCCTTAGCTCCTCTGCCCATTTAGTGAATTTTTTTTAACTTTGGGAGGGGTTAGTTTGTTTGTTGTATGTCTTTTTTGTGTGTGTGAAAATACCATATAGAGGGGTTACAATTACATGGGCAAGGTAATGAGTACATTTCTTATCAAGCATTGTTGCCTTCTCCTTTGTTTCCCCTTCCCATATCCTCCCTGCCCCCGCACCGCCAAAGTTGTAAAGTTCGTTTTTTGACATAACGTCTTGTACATCTCATTGTTGCAATGGGTCCACCTGTATCTCTATTTAAACAATGTGTTTTTTCCCTTCCCCTCCACAAAGTATACCAACATCAAATACAGTGAAACTATGCAAAGAAAAGGCAAAGTATTTTTTTTTTTTATCAAAGGTAATTTTGTGATCACGGGCAGCCTCCTAGTAGTTAGGGTTACAGGTGTGAGCCACCAGTGACCAGCTACCGAAGACTTTTACATAAAGATTTATAGAAGTTTTATTTGCAGTGGGTGCAAGCTACAATCAGCCCAGCTGTCTGTGAGGTGGATAACTTGTACAGTGGAATATTACCCAGCAGTCACACTGGGGGCTCATGGTATATGCATGGTATGGTTGATATCAAAGCAATTAGGTTGGACGAAAGAAGCCAGACAAAAGAGGGCATAGTTTATGACTCTACATAAAATCCTGGGAACTGTAAGTGAACTTCTCACAACAAACAGCATATGAGTCACGATAGGCAATAGGAGAGAGTTACACCGGCGTGGGTCAGGGTTGTGGCTGGGTGGTAGACCACTTGCCTCGCATGCACTGTCAAACGTGTAGTGTGTGTGTGTGTTCATATGTGTACACACAAGCACGCACATATATATGCAAGTGGTGGGCATGTTTCCTATTTTGACAGTAGTAGATGCCAGTCATGCCCCAAAGCGTTTGTATTTTATTGAAAGTGCAGTAGTGTGTGTGTGTGTGTGTGTGTGTGTGTATGTGTGTGTTTGGAGAGCAAATACAGCAGTGTGAGAAGAAAGGGTGATGGGGAGGGCAGTAGATCAGTAGATATGGATAGTTGATAGGTACGGTCAGGACAATCCTTAGCAATGACCTGATGTGTGGACTGATGACTAGGTTCCTATAATGGTTCTGAGTCTGTGTGCTGCACTGGCTTGGCTGCCTCCGCAGGATGCTGCTGTCTGCTTGCCACCAGAGAAGAGCGGCGCAGCTTTCTTTCAGTTTGGCCCTCCCACCCTAGGTTTTAGTTCTCCTGCTGTGTCCCATTTCACCTGACATCTCCAGCCTCATGCTCAATAACCAAGCACTCCCATTCTGCCTGTAGACTTGACTGGAGACACCGAATGCCTCTGTCCTCACGGGCACTTGGTGACTCTGTCTCCTGGTCTTCGGCCCTGTGTACCTTGCTGCTCACACTCAGATTTTTCCCTAGAAGTGAAGCTTTCTGAATTGAAATCACTTAACAGTGCTCTTTCTCCCTTCTTGCAGCTTGTGCCTCCTTTTAAGCCTCAAGTAACCTCTGAGACGGACACCAGGTGTTTCGACGAGGAGTTTACAGCACAGACCATCACCATAACGCCGCCTGAGAGATGTAAGTGACTCCCCAGCCGCATGCGATCCCAAGACAGAGCCCACGCTGATGCGCATTCGTTCTGTTTTAAAGTTACAACTAAGAGGAAATAGCAGAGGTGACGCAGAGAAGCTTCTCTGGATCAGAAAAACCACATGATTACAGAGTAACTAGTCCTTTCTCACTACTCTACAGTAGATTCTTAGGACTCAGCTGAGAAGATTTGAGTCAGGAGATGCCCCATCACAGGCCCCACTCTTTCACACGCCATCAGCCATCTGCCCCTCTCTACTTACTTAGAAGTTTGAGTTCACTTTAAGTTGCATTATTCCTTTTAACTGACTTCTTTTAAGTACCTATATCTGTGAAGACATAATTTCATTTGCTGTTAGTATTTGGTACACATACATTGAAGTACAAATTTATTAAACTGTATATTCATTCAGATCCTCAAATCATTCCACATAACATGTGCCCCCAATTTGAGAAATGGCATAAGCAAGTGGGATTTGGTGAACGCAAGCCATTCCCGGCTGTAGTGCATCCACGCTGACACATGCGAATCGTTCTCAGCTGCAGTGCATCCACACTGACACATGTCGTGCTGATGGAGGAATGCAGACAGGATTGAGACTAGAGAACTCTTTGGATAGAGTTCTTCAAGGTACATGCATACTAGGCTCATATTGGCGTGTTTTTTGTTTGTTTCTGTGGAGCTGGGATTGAACCCAGGCCCTTGAGCTTACTAGGCAAGTGCTTTCTCACTTTGACCTTACCCTCATTTCTTTTTGTTTGTGCCATTTTGGCCTGGGCTCAGGACTGGCCTTGAACTTTGAGTTCTCAAACCTCCACCTCACAACCAGCAGGGGTGACAGTCATGTGCCACCATTGCCCAGCTCATGTTAGTGTTTCTGTACTTTGTGTTTTCCTCTGCTTAAGTTAGTAGTCACTTGCGCTGTCTGTGAAAGGGGAGATGGGAGTGAAATACTGTCCCCTCAGTCATCTTCCTCCACTGATTTTATTGTCAAAACATAAACTAGGAGTTTGTTGTTTTTGTGTTGGTACTGAGTCTTGAACCCAGGGCCAGCCACTCTCTTGTTCTTACTCATGCTGGCTATACTTGAGCCACACCTCAAGTCCAGACGTCTTTCTGGTTAATTGGATTTGTCTGCCCAAGCTGGCTTCAAACCTCGATCTCAGTTTCTAGAGTAGCTAGGATTATAGGGGTCAGCCACCAGCTTAGTTCATAAGAGTTTTTAATCTGGGTCTGGACCCTGGCAACAAGGAGATTATATGTACTGTGAAATTGAAGACAAAGTGCCTGTCTCTTTCTTTGCTTTTTTTAATTCAAAAGAAGAACCTATTACCTTTCAGCTCAAAAGTGAAGAAATTGAAGCCCAAAGAGAACTTGAGCTGTTCTGAGGTTCCACACATCAGGCCAGCCTCAGCTGGGAGGCCAGCCCACCACCTGGGCTGGTGCCTGCTGAGTTCTTGGTGTCAATGTGTTGAAGGGGCAGTGTGTGCCATTGATAGAGTTCCAGAGTGACAATCAGAAACGGTGGAGTTGTGAAGAAGTAGCCAAAGGCGTGGATGATGGGTATGGGTCTTGACCAGGCCCCAGCACGGAGCCAGGTCAGCGCCGGTCAGCTCTCCCTGCCAGCCCTTTGCTGGGCTCTGCCATTTGGATATGATACTGGTTGTAATCAGACCATCATTCTTGGTCTAAAGCCTTCCAGATGCGTCTGAGGGGCTGCATGTCCGCACCTGTCACTCTGGCTCCCTGGCCTGCTCAGATCTTGCCCAGCTTGCTTGCCTTTCCTGGTCCTGTTTGTTCCCATCTTGTGTTCCAGCTACACCATGGACATGCCATGACTCCATGTGCCTTAAACTTCAGTGTTTGCTGTTCCTCAGCCTAGAATGCTCCTTGTCCTGTGTATTTGTGTGGATGGCCATCACTTTTTCAGAGCGCTGCCTTTGAGTCCTAGGGACAATACTGTCTGACCACACCCTTGACTCTTAGTCCTCTTAAGTGAACTTGCCAGTACATTTCAGGTTGTATGTTTTCTATTCTGCTAGAACACAACAGCTTGTAAGAGAAAGGCTCTTGTGTCACTGACCATGGCATAGCCCCTATCCTTTCCTGGGGCAGATGTTCAAGAATCTGTAGACAAGTGATAGGAGTGGAGGGCCCAGGCTGCCGCTGAGCTTCCCCAGTGCACTTTGGGATACAGTGGTCATGTTTTTTAGGAGGGTCTTGCTAAATAAATAGCTCAGGCTCCCCTGAACTCATGAGCTTGTCTGCCAAGCTTGGTGAGAAGGTCTCTCACCCCTGCTTAGCCTCTTCCAAGGTCCTTTCTTAAACAGCTTTGGGGTTTGCGGGCTTGGTTTTTTAGGACAGCAGAACGTGTTATTGTGGAGTCATAGAAGTCGGTGGGCACTGTATGTTCAGCTGTGAGCAGGTAACTATGTCAGAAAGTTAAAAGCAAAATCTCAGTGTGGGAAACATGAAAAGCCCTGGGATCTGGCCAGGGAGCTGCTTACTGACCTCCCCGCTAGCTGTCCTCAGAGTGGGTTGTGATGGGGTCAGCTGGGCGTGACAGCCAGCTCCAGCCCCGCCCGGCCGCAAGGCCAGTGCGGGTGCGCGAGTTTGCCGTGGGGAAGACTGACCAGAGCCGGGGCTGGGAAGGCCTCCGCCCGCTGGTGTCACCACTTAGGAGCGCTGCCTAGCTGCCAGTCGTTCTGAGGTGGCCTCGGATGTCAGGCCCCAGAGCCAGTACGGCCCACAGCCCCCCTGGCCCCCGCGCGCACGCGTGGACACGCACACACCAGGCCCCGGCCCCGAGCGTGCCAGGCAAGTGCTCTGCCGCTCAACGCAGCCTGAGTCTGCCTTGTTAGTCCGGTCTGAAAGTTTGGGATGAGACTGAAGTGTAGAATGTAATCAGCCACAGAAACCTGCCCGAAGGCGTCCCTGTCTGTGCGCGGCCTGCTGAGCCGCAGCCGGGCGGGCCGCGCGGCGCCGAGGAGCCCGCCAAGGCCGTTCGCCGCCCGGGTGCGGCCCTTGAGTGCTTCTCCTCGAGGGAGGCGCCCGCCACCGGAAGTGGAGCCTCGGCCCCTTCTCAGATTTGGATGGTTCATCAGAGACCCGAGTCTTCCGGCCCGGGCTGGCTTTGAACCGCCATCCTCACCTCTCCATGTCCCGACTACAGCGCTGGGCCCTGAGGGGAGGCTCTAGGCCGCGCCGGGCCCTGGGCGCCGCCCAACGGCCAGGCCTCCCTCGCCACCTCGGCCTCCCAGAGCGAGGCCCAGGTGTTCTAGAACACACCAGCAGGCACAACAGGAAAGCGAACTGTGCCGCTTTCACGGGCGGGGACCCCACGTGTCCTCCCTGGTGCTCCTTCTCTGGGCGACTGCGGACGGGGCTCTTGTTAGGTGCACGTCCTTGCCGTCCTCCACAGAGGGGGCTTCTCCCAGCTCTGGTGGCTTGACCGCCGGGGATCCGCGCATGCGCAGGGCCAGGATCGGGAATCCGCGCGTGCGTGGGGCGGGCGGGACGCAGCTCTGCGGTGGCTGCCTGGCCCACCCCGCCCCGCCGGGGTGGCCTGGTCCGTGCTGCCGACTCCTCGGCCAGGCCTCTCACGGAGGAAACGCACCTCCAAGAGTGGTGCTGCGGAAAGGCGCCCTGCGGGCCTGCTCCCCGACGCCCGCACGCCCGCGGGGCTCCGCTCGGCCAGGCCACAGGGTTGGGTGCTCGCACGCGGGCCCATCGCGGAAGCACTCCGCACGCAGAAGAACATGGGGAGACAGGAGGGAGAGCGCGCGCGAAACGCTTCCCGAGAGCGGGCGGCGCGGCGGGGCCGGGCCTGGAACCCACGCCCTGCAGCCGCTCTGCGCACCGGAGGCAGGCGCGGGGGTACTGGAAGCGGAGAAGGATTTGAGGTGATGGGGTAGTGCGCAGGAAGGAGCAGAGGTCGGGGGAGGGGGCGGGGTGGACCAGAACGGACAGCCGGAGGGACGCGACCACCGGAGGGGTGGGTCAAAGCGTCTTCATGGGAAAACAGCAGGGTGTGAAGGAAGATGTTTAGATAAAATTGCCCAGGAAACTGGATTCTTGCACCAATAAAAACAACTACAAGGGGCTGGGAAGGTGGCTCAGTGGTAGAGCGCTCGCCTTGAGCTGAAGAGCTGAGGGACAGCGCCCAGGCCGAGTTCAGGCCCACGACCGGACCCCAAAAATAAAACTACAAATACTTAAAGACGTGTGGCGCGCAGGCGTGGGTCACTTAGACTTGCGGTTCTCTGGAATCAGTGGCTTCTAAAGACCAAGATGCGGTTTCTTTCGGTGGTAAGAGCAGTTTCCCGCGGCTTGTCACGTCGGCAGCCTCGCGGAGCGTGTGCGGGAGGAGTGATCAGCGTGGTTCGTGCTGTGCGGGCGCGGGGCAGTGTGCTGACGCGGCTGTTTGCCTCCGCAGATGACGAGGACGGCATGGACGGCGTGGACAACGAGCGGCGGCCACACTTCCCGCAGTTCTCCTACTCGGCCAGCGGCCGGGAATAGGCCTCCTCCATCCTGCTGCTTCCCCGTCACCCTCGGTTTCTTACTGGACACGATCCTGGACCTGTCGCCAGTCTCGCCGTTCCGGACAGCGGGGCGGCGCCACCCGCCGCCCAGGTCTCCACCGCGCCACCGTCGCCCCGTGAACACGCGCACACGCACACGCACACTCTCCAGGTTTTGTTTTTGCATGAAATTGTATTTCAGTCCAAGGTCTCATGCTGTTGCTGCTACTGTCTCACTATGATAGCAACTTCGAGAAGTAAGTTCCGTCTTCGGGAGTCATGAGCCGCCCTCGTTCATTCGTGCACCGGTTCTCGTTCGGTCTCGGAGTTTTCGCGTCTCCCTGCGGTGACGGCTCCACGAGACGCACTGATTCTAGGTACACTTTTTAACTTTCTAGAAGATAAATTAACTAATTAGACGACGAAGATGTAGTTCATATTTCAAAGCAGCTGTTGTGGAAGGACGGTGAGCGCGGGTGCTGGCGTTGAGCCGACTCGCCGGA
>NW_012267251.1:2718237-2722471 GCF_000151885.1 Dipodomys ordii
GCCTCCGCCTCCGCCTCGTGCCGCAGACGTGGCCTCGGAAGGTGGACGGCGCCGACCCTGCCCTCACCGAGCCGCTGCGCGCCGTCCTCCGGTAGTATTTATGTTAGTGCGCCCGCGCAGAGCCCGGCCGAGCGGAGGAGGCCGAAAGCGGGAGGGAGGCAGCGCGGCGCCCGTGGCACTTCTGGGACGCGGGACGGGCGAGGCGGTCCCCACCTCACGCCCTTCGGTGCTAGGAGCCGACCCTTTCCAAAGCGGGACCGGAGTCGGAGGGTGGCAGCCGCGGGCCGCGGCGCGGTGGGAGGCGCCAGGACCACTGCTGGCGGTGGCGGCCGCGGCCGCGGGTCCGGGCCTTACGCGCCGGGGCCTCGGCCCTTAGTCATCTCCCTCCTTCCACCGCCGGCGGACGCGGACGCGGGCACGCGGCTTCCTGCTGGTTCCCTTCCCGGACCCTGGCCAAGGGCGGTCCCAAGGCCGCAGGGCCCCGGCTCTGGGTGTCACCAGGCCCGGCCAGCTCTCCGCGTGCGGCCTCGGAGGCGGGCAGGCCCGGGTGTGGGGGCCGAGCCGAGCCCTCCCGGAAGGCGGGAGGCGGGCCGCCCCTGCCGCCTCACCCACACTCCCCGCGGCCCAGTGTTGCTTCCAGGCCTCGCCCGCCGCGTCCCACAGGCCCAGCCCCCTGCCTTGGGGCCGCGGAGCCGACCCCGCTCCCGCCGCCGCGCACCGCACCGCACCGCACCGCACCGCACCGTCCGCGGGCGAGCATGAAATGTATTTATTTTACCAAGGGCCCCGTGGAGCCGCCTCCCCAGCCGGGCGCCTCTCGCGCGAGGTCCACGCGGTGGAGCCTCCGGCTGGGGCGACCCCGAGACACCCCCACTCCGCCGGCCTCTCCTGGGGCCTGGGACCCGGGGGCGTGCGCGAGCGACACGCACTGTTTGTACACGACACCCTTCCTTCGTCTCTGCACACGGACGTGGGGTGCACTCTATGCCCTTCGTTCCGCAGCGTGAATAAAGCACTATGTCAACCTGCGCCTCCTGTGGTGGTTGCTGGGTGGGGCGTCGGCCCCGCCGCCCCGGAACTCCGGGCGTCTCCTGAGCGCCAGAGGCGCTGAGCTGTGCGTGATGGGGTCGTGCGGGGCCTCAGACCCCGGGGGCGGGCCCGGGCCGCTCATCTTCACGGTCTTCCGGCCCGCACACCTGCGGCCCCGCAGCGTTCCCGACGGGGATGCGGACTCGGCGTCCAGGGGCCGGGCTAGGCGCGCCTGCGCCGGCCACACACCGCGTGGGGACATCCGCTGGGCCGTCCTCAGCCGCTCCCCGGAGCTGGCGTAAATGACCTCCATCATCCTTCAAAGGTGCTATCTTCACAACACTGTACTTTATCCGAGGTGTACTAAGCCAGAGGGGAGGATCACGGAAACCGCTGTGACGGCCCTGGCGTCCGGCCGGGCCTCTGCCCGGGGTGCGGGCCGCGGAGGGCCGCGCCGGCCGGTTGGAGAGGGGCCGGGCGTGCGCTGCCCCCAGCGCCGACCGCATAGACTAAACATGCTCGTCTCCGTGAGGACATTTGGGAGGCTGAGTTTTCTAACTTCACTGTGTACATTTTTAGGCTCATCTCAAATCCTTGCTACTGGAAAAAATCTGACACTAGTGAGCCAAAGATGCTTTTTTTCTTTAATCTGTTCACAGAGTGGAAGTTAGAGCGCCTGCGCCGCGAGCGCCCCGAGCGCGCCCCGAGCGCGCCCTGGGCGCGGGTGGCTGCTGGACGTGTGTCACGGCAGGTAACCCAGCAGGAATGGAAACCCAATGGCAGGAGGAAAAGTTTGGTCCTTGACACACCTGGTTGAAACATGTGCCTTTTTGGTGTTCTGTTCACTACTACAAGGTAAAAAGGAAACGTTACAATTCAAGGCTTTAACAAAGATCATTTAATCAGATTCCTGCGTGTAACTTAGCGTACAGAAGCGGGCTTAAGAACGGTCACGCGAGCCATTTGCGAGGCCCCCGCGAGCTCTTCTCCCCGGCTGGGACTCCAGGTCGGGCTGACCCACAGTCCGGGGAGCCGGGGCATGGGGAGGCCGCGCTGCAGTCCGGTGTCAGCCTGCCATGGCCGCAGCGCGGTGGAGTGTGTGAAGTACCAATCGGATGAATGTAAATATCTCTCTGTAAATCATTTATTTCACTGTTTCATCCAGGTCGGCAATCAGATTGTGGCATGCTGGGTAACTGGAAAAATGATAATAAAAAGTAAGTTTAAGTAGATCACGGGTACGTCTTCTCATTTGCTGGCTTAGTCACGTTTATTAGTTTTAGGGGGAAACTGTGGTGCTTAAAAATGTGGAAAAAATTAAGTTTGAGGCCCTGAGTTCCAGCCCCACCACTGCTCCTCTCCCCCCCCCCCGCGCCCCCTCCCGGCTGTGCGGCCTGGGGCCGGGCATGAAACGGACGTCGGCAGCAAGGTCCGGATGCTCACTCCCACAGCCTGGATCCGGGCGCGCGGCTCTGCTGGACAGCGGCCTGTCCCCACTCCCGCGAAGACGACGCGGGTTAGGTCGGGATCTGTTACAGTGGGTGAAGGTGGAAAGTGCAGGCCAAGCGCTCCCCCGAACTCCCCAGGCCTAGTTTTAACCAGATTAATCACCTCGAGCCGGACCGGGCCAGTCCCGCGCACGGAGCGGGCTGGTGCCACCCCGAGCCGAGCCGCAGGACTGCCGCGGGGCCGCCGCACGGGTGGGCAGCCCTGGGAAGGCACAGAGCTCCGGCCCGGCTGCCACCATCCTCAGGAGAGGACCTGGGTCTGGTAAGGCCACGCGTGACCTCTGCCCGGTCCCTTTGTCAGAGACCTGCACGTGCAGACCGTGGACAAGGCGCAGATGTGGACAGAGGCTACGGCCTCAGACAGATGGGTGGACACGGTGACTGGTGGCATGGGTCCACGCAGCGCCCAGGCCTGGTGGGGACCCTCCCGGCCACTGGACGTGGCCAAGTCCTACCTGCCCAGCCCCGTTCCTCAGCTCTGCAGCAGAGCCAGCAAGCGCAGAGCACCCCTTCCTCCTCTCCTCTCCTCCCCCTTCCTCCTCTCCCCCCATCAACGCAGGGGCAGGAGGCTCCGCCCAGGGTCTGGGCTGACCGGTTCAAGGCAAAGGTGACTTGGAGGCGTCTGTCACCGTCAAAGTGCCTGTGGCAGAAAGCAGGCGTGTGACGAGTCCCCGACACCCCTGGGAAACAGCCCAGCTCCAGGACAGGCCTGTCATCCTGTCCCCGGGCCGCAAGGCGCCCGCCAGCCCGGCGTCATCACCACCACCTCGCCATCCTCATCGTCACCATTACTGCAGCCTCCTCACGTCGCCATCCTAGGCCTCATCCTCACCGTTATCACCATCGCCCCGCACCGCTCCCTTCCCTGCAGCCTATTCTGCGGGGCGCAGGACGCAGCCCTGCAGGTTCCTGGGCCGCCCAGGGTACCCCGCGCGGGCCAGGGTCACCGAGCTGCTCTGCCGGGCGCCATCCACCCTGGCACAGCTCAGCACCGCGGTCTCCACAGCAGCAGACGCCGGACCAGGGCCACCGGTCATGCTGGCCGCCGGGCCTGGAGGGCCAGAGCCACTGCGCTGCGGCTGGAGCCCGGCCACCATCATCCAGGCCTCGGCCTCCCGCAGCCCTTGGTGCGCGGGGCGGGGGGCCCCGCCTCGGTGGAGGCTGCCGGCTCGACCTCTCCCCAGCCCTCGGATTGCGCTGCCCGTTTCTGCTGGTTTCGTGTGCGGCCCGGGCTGCCTCCTCCTCGGCCTTCAGGGTAGTTCTCATCCCCTCTGTGTGCCCGAGTGCAGGGCCTCTGCAGTCCATGGGCAGGGTCTCCGCGGCCCGAGCACAGGGAGTCTCCGCGGCCCGAGCACAGGGTCTCCGCGGCCCGAGCACAGGGTCTCCGCGGCCCGAGCACAGGGTCTCCGCGGCCCGAGCACAGGGAGTCTCCGCGGCCCGAGCACAGGGTCTCCGCGGCCGGCCGTGGCGTCTACAGCAGCGCGGCCACCTCCTTCAGTGTCCTCGACCGTCCAGAGCTGCAGAGGCCGGCGCTGGCCCCACTGCTCTCTGGAAGCTCCTGTCCTGTTCCCGGGACGCCAGAGGTGGCGGGTGCCCACTGCCTGCACAGGCAGGGCGCGGCCTGGGCCGTGGCCGGGCGCAACTCAGGCTGCGGCCACAGGGCCTCCGGGGGCAGAGTGGGAGGGTGAGGCCCGCGG
>NW_012267251.1:2727497-2732297 GCF_000151885.1 Dipodomys ordii
CTGGGTGGGGCTCTCCGCTGGGCGGGGCTCTCCGCTGGGCGGGGCTCTGCTGGGCGGGGCTCTCCGCTGGGTGGGGCTCTCCGCTGGGCGGGGCTCCCCGCTGGGCAGGGCTCTCCGCTGGGCGGGGCTCTGCTGGGCGGGGCTCTCCGCTGGGTGGGGCTCCCCGCTGGGCAGGGCTCTCCGCTGGGCGGGGCTCTGCTGGGAGGGGCTCTCCGCTGGGCAGGGCTCTCTGCTGGGCGGGGCTCTCCGCTGGGCGGGGCTCTGCTGGGTGGGGCTCTCCGCTGGGCGGGGCTCTGCTGGGAGGGGCTCTCCACTGGGCAGGGCTCTCTGCTGGGCAGGGCTCTCTGCTGGGCGGTGCTCTCTGCTGGGCGGGGCTCTCCGCTGGGCGGGGCTCTGCTGGGCGGGACTCTGCTGGGAGGGGCTCTCCGCTGGGCGGAGCTTTGCTGGGTGGGGCTCTGCTGGGCGGGGCTCTCCGCTGGGCGGGGCTCTCCGTTGGGCGGGGCTCTCCTCTGGGCGGGGCTCTTCATTGGGCGGTGCTCTCCGCTGGGCGGGGCTCAGCCCACCCCTTCCTGACAGGCGCCCCACAGCTTACAACTCAACCTGGTGCGGGTCGGGGTGACTGAAGCGTTTTGCCTGGCATTCTGACCCTTCGTCCCGGGCCTGCACTCACGTCTGTAGGCTCAGGGACCTAGTGCATGGGTGTCTACGCCGCTGTCACGGCACCTGGGGCAAGCGTGGCCGCCTCCCGCCCCAGACCCAAACCGTCGGGGTCAACGGGGGCACAGTGGGGTCAAGCTGTCTACACAGAGACGGCGGGTCCTCGGCCAGGGCGCAGGGCTGTGCCACACGGCCCGGAGGAGGGGGACACCTCCAGGGGTCAGCAGCTGTCGGTGCTGGGGCGAGGAGGTCAGCAGAGGCAGCAGCCCCAGGAATCTGCGGCCTTGAGGGACAGCTGTCTCCACGGCAGAGTGAAGGTATGGTACAGAGGAGAGTGCCGGCCCGGCCCGCGGGCCGAGCCTGGGCAGATCCCTGTTGGTCCATCAGCTCCTCAGCACCCCACCCCCACTGTCAGAACCGGCACTTAATACACACACACACACACACACACACACACACACACACACACATCACAAAGTTTCAAGAGAAGATGGAGCAAAACAACATCACAAAGCTGAGTGGGCTGGGAAAATATCTATGTAAAACAGAAGCAGTGCAAGCTGCCAGCTCTGGTCTTGCGCTGCAGACATTCATTTGCTATGAATACTGTGAAAGCAGGCGAGTACAGAAATGTAAATCTTCATGTTGCATGTGAGACAGGAAAGTATCTGTGTAGCTTGTGGCGTTGGAGGCATCGTCGCTAAATGAGCACTTGAGTCTCACGCGGGCTGGGCACGTCCTGGCCCAGGCCTGTTCCACCCCACAGGCATGTTTTAACATTGCACATGTCGCCTGCAGAGAAGGGTTTCACCCAGAAGCTCCAAGGGCCTGCGCTGCCGTTCGGGTTTTCAGGCTGTGACAGTAGTGAAATGTCTTGTGCTCTGGGATGTTTTCAGCTCGAGCCCCTGCCCTGTGGTCACGAAGGCTGATTCCCTCCCCTTCTTCTAGCCGTGTCCTCGGTGCACACAGGCCCACAACGTCCATGGGACAGGGCTCCTCTTGGGAAAGAAGTACATATTCCAAACAGTGTATGGACTCAAGGGTGCGGTGGTGACGGTAAAGCATGCCCTCAGTTCCCAGCACTTCCAGCAAAGCCTAACATTAACGGAGCCTTTCCTACATGCCCAATGAGCTTTTGCATTCCTTACATAACAACCCTCCTAACAATACCACACAGTGGGGTTGTTATATGCCTTCTGTGCAGGAGAAATGCTAGGCACAGAGAAGCCAGCCCCGGCCCTTGGGAGGGCTCAAGGAGTAACTTCAGGATAATGGAAGCCCAGAGATACCCCGAGTTCCTGGCTCCGGCCTGGCCTCCTGCTTCCCTCTCCTCTCTGCCCTAATGAACACCATTGCTGATTACCAGACCTCCACTACCCCTCACCCACCAGAACCCCACCATCTGGTACTATTAGACACTCATGTCTCCTACTCCCAGATCACTACTGTCTCCTACCTACCCGACCTGCACCATTCTCTACTGTCAGTACTCCACCAGCTCTGGAATGTAAAGCTCCTTCTAGCTGGAAGTGGTGACGGGCTTCCAGCTCTGTCACTCCACAGCTATTTAATCTGAGGCCGGAGCATTGAGCATTCTGCATTCAGGCTCTCCACTTGGAAAACAAAGTGAGCACTAGCAAACTCCGCACTCCAAAATGCTTGCGCAGCCCACAGGGGTGGGGGAGAGGGGCAGAGCCACAGGCCACGGTTGCCGCTAAGGAGCACCGCACATTGTCTCATGCTCAAATGTTAGCCAGAGAATACTTTTCATTCACCTCCGTGTTTTTACAAAGCAACCAAACAACCAATCAATGAGCCGTCCTGGGCCACTATCTGTTTTTGTACCATCGGCATTCAAGAATGTCAATCCTACTTAAAAAAAAAGGGGGGGGGTTAAAATGATTGAAAAGCCAGGTGACTACTATGTGAACACTGTGAAATCAGCCCTCAGGATCCACACGAGCTATCAGTGAAACCCTGCCCCTGTCCAGCCCTCAGGATCCACACGAGCTATCAGTGAAACCCCGCCCCTGTCCAGCGCTCACACGTGTGCACAACTGCCTTGCTGTGTGTTCACGTGTGTGCACAGCTGCTTTTAGCCAAGTAGCTCTGTTAGCTCACAGGGCCAGAGCCTAAAACAACACACTAGGTCTTTGACGGCCCAACTTTTCCAGCCTCGGGAGAGGCAGACGGCAGCGACCAGGTTCTCTTCCTCTCCTCGTTTTCACAGAACCGTGGCTTCACCGACAGGTGCGGTATTCCTGCGTCCCGTGTCCCGTGCCAATTCAGGCAGTGGGGACCCAACTTCCCTAAGTGCTGTGCTGGGGATTAGTTTTGCTAGGTTGAAGTTGTACATTTTATCCTAACACTTTCAGATCGTTGCTGCCTTTTACACAATTACACGTCATGATTGTAGCCACTCAGACTAAGCCGTGTGCTCTGAATGGAGGACTCAGTCTGGGCTCAGGCCTCCCTCTCGGAGTCCTCCCTCAGAGTCCCAACATGATTTCGACAGAGGCACCGTGTGACTGCAGAGTGCACACTCGGTAAAGAGCGTCTGCGCTCCTGGGCGGCTCCTGGCTCTCCGATGTGTTGACTGCCCGGCGGCGGCGAGCTACGGAGGGAGAGCTGGAGGTCTCAGCGACGGCCCTGCTCTCCAAACGATCACACACCCTGTTAGAGCTCAGGGGCGAGCCAGAGGTCAGCTGGCTCATTTCACCATGGCAAAGCCGAGGCCCGGGGAGCACCGGCGGCTCCCAGATGCCATGGGCGCACTCCTATCTTCCTGTGCTCCGTGGAGCACCCCAGCACGAGCGGGGGGGGGGCACCCACGCGCCGCCCGCCGGCCCGCCGCGCACGGACCAGTGTGAGCGCGACTCCGAGGAGCCGGAAGGCCATTTGCTTCCAGCTGGAGCTCATCTCACCCAGCTTTTTAAAAAGCAGAATCGGAATCAGCACAGCACTTCGTGCACGGAACACGGGGAGAATAACTGTTGAAAATCAGGATCTTGGGGTCCAGTCCAGATTGTGGGGCTCAAAACCAAGGGGCAGAGCAGCAGGAAAGCCCGCGCCGTCCCCCGCCCCGCTCGGAGGCCGCGCTCCTTCAAACAGTCGTCTAATGGTTTAGCTGGAGATGACGCCAAACTTAGAAAAAGTCTTGGAAAGTTCCAAGAACGGCCATCGATCGCCCTGTCCGGCTCTGCGGCCTCGCGCGGGGCCCCGCGGCGCCCGCCGTGCCCTGTCGGTGCCCCCTCTCCACCGTAGGTTTTCAGAGCTACTTGACCATGACTGGCCCAGTTTCCTTTCCTCTAGCTGCAGCTCGGTGTGTTCCTAAGCTACTCTTGTTTTGTACAGAGCCTTAGTCTAGTACCGAACGCAGGAACCTTACTACTGCTGTGTACCTTTACCTAACCACTCAACTCCAATTGTGTCAACTGACCTAATTCTGTTTCTCTGGCCCTTGGGGGCGGGGGGGGGGGATCCCTTTCACCACGCCGCCATGTCTCCAGCCTTCTTCAACCCAGAGCGCTTAAAGACCGTTTCCTTTGGATGAGTGTTCTTTGCAGTTCGCCCATGCACAGGCTCTTAGGAAAGCGGGGGGCTGTGGATGCATGGGATGGATCCCGTTCCCTAGCACTCTTGGGTGTGGGTGACACTGCCCTGTGTTTTCTTAGAGACTCGGCCCTCCTGGGGCGCGCCAGGCCAGGCCTCCGGGACCCCTTCATGCCGCCCAGCCTTGGTAGGCAAACTGCTCTCAGAGGGATGATCTAGGAGGAGCGAGCCCGCGGCAGCTCAGCAACCAGATTCGATCACTACGGCGCCATTTATTGGCACATATCTTAATTAAGTTTTAATGCGAATAATTTGATGAAAAAAAAAACAAAACAAAACTCCCGTCTATCTACGACAGCGCGGTCACCGCCGAGAGCTCTTATTTAGCTGGGCTTAGGCTTTACCAAGGCAGTCTCCCCGCTGACCTGGTCAAAGAACCCCATCTGCTGGTTACCACGGTAACTGAAGGAGTCCCACTGAGCTGAACTGCGGGATCCTGAGATAAGATCTGCAGCCAGAGGAACTCCGCGGGGAGAAATCAGTCCTCGGGTAGAAGGGCTCTGGCACGGCGGCCGCGGGCCGGGCCGGGCC
>NW_012267251.1:2732415-2732983 GCF_000151885.1 Dipodomys ordii
CCACGTGAACCAGGTGCCGCGCTCCGTGGAAGAAACAAAGTAAAAACCTGTCAGCTAGCTCAGTAGCCGGGAACCTTCTAGAAGGTCGGGAGGCCCATGTGGAGCCACCGCTGGCCGGGAGTTAGGGCACGGAGCCACACCCCGCACGCGCGTGCGTCCGACGGTGTGTGCGGGGCTGACGGCAGCGGTAAAAACAGCGCCGGACGCCGGTGGCTCACGCCTGTCATCCCAGCTCAGGAGGCTGAGATCTGAGGATCGCGGTTCAAAGCCAGCCCGGGCAGGAAAGTCGCTGACACTCATCTCCAGTAAACCACCAGAAAACCGGAAGAGGCGCCGTGGCTTGAGCTGAAGAGCGCGGGACGGCGCCCAAGCCGAGTTCAAGCCCCACGACCGACAAAAGCAGCAGCAGCAGCAGCAGCAGCAGCGACGTGGCCGAGACCGGGTTGGGTGCTGTCACCGAGCGGCCTCCTCTCCAACACTCCCGCTTCCGGGCGGGCGGCGGCTGCGCCCGGCGTGGCGTGTCCGGGCGTCGGCCCTGCGGAGACCCCTGCAAAGGAAGGGAGCTCAC
>NW_012267251.1:2742718-2763801 GCF_000151885.1 Dipodomys ordii
GGGGAGGACCGGAGCGGGCGCGAACTTCTCCAGGCGCAGGCCTGCGTCCGCCCGTCTCCCCGCGTGGGAGGGGCGCTCCCTTTCCTCTTGATTCCTTGTTTGTAAGCAAATGAGTCCCTTTCGTTGATGATCGTGGAGGGCCTACATTTTCATTCAACAGGGAAAAGACTGGGCTAACAGGCCAGGGAAATACGGAAGCCCACTGCATCCACGCGCCGCCGCTAAGCGTCCGTGGTCAACGGGACAGGCGGGGCACAGGGCACCGGGGCGCGGGGCGCCATCCCGCAGCCCAGGGCACAGGGGCGCGGGGCGCCCTCCCGCAGACCGGGGCGCGGGGCACAGGGCTCCATCCCGCAGACCGGGGCGCGGGGCTCAGGGCTCCATCCCACGGCGCGGGGCGCGGGGCACAGGGCTCCATCCCGCAGCCCGAGGCTCAGGGCTCCATCCCGCAGCCCGGGGCACAGGGCACAGGGGCGCCGGGCGCCATCCCGCAGACCGGGGCGCGGGGCACAGGGCTCCATCCCGCAGACGGGGCGCGGGGCTCAGGGCTCCATCCCGCAGCCCGGGGCTCGGGGCTCCGTCCCGCGCTACCCCGCTCTCCCACCGCTTTGGCCTCCGCGTTTCAGCTCCCAGTCGTTCTTGAACCCGTGCACAGGCGGCCAGCTTGGGCCCGCACCGATCACGCGCGTGTTAAGCCCGCTCCGGGACAGTGAGGCTCTCCAGCCCCGACCCCAGGCCGCTCAGAGCTAGGAGAACCGGGCCTGGGCCGCGTGTGCGGACCAAACCGGCTACGGACATTCAAGGCCCAGGGAGAGGGGGAGGGGATGTGAGGGTGGCGGGAAAGAGAAAACAGTTGCTAGAAACAGTAACTTCGGTCTCAATTCCGAGTTAGGAGATTGTTGCACTGTCACTGCATCGTTTCAGGAAACTCCTCGGCGGACACTTGGAGGGGAAGATCTTGGGATCAAAGTGGCAATCTCAAAAAAAAAAAAAAAAAAAGTGGCAATCTCTTCCACCACCAAAATCATCCCTACCACAGATACATCCAAAACTCATGAGAAATCCTGAAATGTTTAGTAAGAAATGAACTCTGAGAAGGGGAAATACTTTACCGTATGTACATAAGAACCCAATTTTAAATACTAATACCAAGAAGTCACAAACACGAAGCAGGGCTGGCTCTTTATCTAAGAGCCTGTAGAAACTGGTGGATGAAGGCAGCTGGTGAGACTCTCATTCCACAGAAGGCCAGCAGAAAGCACGCTGGCAGGAGCGCGCCCCGTCGCGCCTTCCTGGGGGTTCATTTCTCTTACTGAAAAGGCTTGAGGTTGCGGCACAGCCAGTTTAGGACAGCGCCTTGTCTTTGCTGCAGTTCCTTTGAAGGCCACTGTGACTGCTTCTTCCTGTGGCTCACCACAGAGCTTCCTGTTACATCTGGACCCTGAGTTTCCTACTTACCCCTAGGGGGGCAGACTAGAAGTAGGCTCACTGCCAGTGGACAGGAGGTCTGAGCCAGGAGGGAGGAGGCACCGAGCACCAGCTTCTCCCAGAGACTCACTTGAACTAGTCAAGGCGGGCATGTTTGACTGGTGGTTCTTGGACCAATCAACCAGCCATTGTAATGGACTTATCTATCTGTTCCAAAGAAGGCAGATCTGACTTTTCCATGCTGCATTATGTGCGCAATGGCCCTGAAACTACAACCACCACACAAGGTGTGTTTGTCCTAAAATGTGGCTGAGGTGCTTCAAGAGCTTGTCTAAGACTAGGTTTCGCAGCCTGCTCTGGCCGGGGGGCTCGCTTCTTCCCCCCGGTGCTCTGAGGACCTGACCATAGTTGCTCGCTGATGTGTCGCTGGCATGGCTCAGCTCACTTTTTTTTTTTTTTTGGTCATTCATAGGGTTTGAGCTCAGGGCCTGGGTGCTGTCCCTGAGATTTTTCACTTAGGGCTAGCATTCTACCACTTTGAGCCACAGCACCACTTCGCTTCTTAAACCCATGTTTTAAGTGCGTATTAGGAAGTGGGAGCCTGGGGTCTCAGATTGCTCACTACACGCATTCATGGTCTAACAGTCCGTGGCATTCACTATTATGGAATTAGCATGATTGTGCCTGACACCCTGCAAAGCTCTCCGGCCGCCGTCTCATAGGGTAGCCAGGCACACTGGTGGGCGCTGAGAGAGGCCTTCCGTGTCTGTGGGGCTCCTGTGGGGCCCGCAGCACACAAAGGAGTCTGCAGCACAAATGAAAGCAGAGAGGAGAGTTCACCGGACCTGGGGGCAGGACAGCTCGCCAGGCAATTACAAGTTGGAAAGTTCTAGTGATTTCTCAGAGTTCAAAGAACATTAAAAGAAGAATGCGCAGTGCTGGGGGTGGGGGGGCAGCACCCGCCCGAGGGCCAGTTGCCTCTCCAGCAGCGGCAAGGCTGTTCCCCCGCTCGAAGGACCATTTGTTCCATTACACAATCTCCTGAAGCCATTTAGAGGAGCTCGAACAACTGCCTGTACCAACGCGACACATGGCTCCCCGTCCCGACTCTGCTAATCCAGACGCTCCAACCATCTTTCTTTAAGATGCCATATGGTTGGCAGAAGCCTGTAGATCTAGCAGCACATCTGCTTGTGCGTCTTCCTTCCCGCCATCCCCCACAAAGGCGGGTAGACAGACAGCCCTGGAGGAGGGCACTTGTGCACCCTGCCCAGGGGCCAGTTCCTCCTATGCGTGCTCTCAAAACAAGAGGATTTAAGAGGATGACCAGGACTTATTCTGGGCTCAATCATTTTTACGAACGTAACAAGGTTATTTATTTGAGGGGGGCTGGTCGTGGAATTCTGTGGATGATTTAATACAAGATCAGAAAAACAAAGGATCAATAGTCTCTTTTCTCCAAAGGATGGTCACTTTAAAAACACTTTAAAGCTCTCTCTACCAGAAGGGACAGAGTCCTCGCCTGAAGCTATTTCCTCTCCTCTTTTTGGTCAAGACAAGCTGAGAAAGGAGCAGATACTCAGAAATGCTTTGTTAGCCAGGCAGCTCGGCTGTATGCTAATGAGCCGGCGCAGACACAGGGTTTTTTAGTGTGAGGAGCAAAGACTGTTGACACTGTTAAAATCCTGGCTCTCCTGGCCTGTGAGCAAACGGGCTGCCTCCTTGGAGTCCACCCCAGTGAGACAGGCTGCAAAAATCATACATTCTACTCTCCTGACGATGGAAATCTGGCTAGCTGAGACGTGTAGCAGTCGGGAATTGGGGTACACTAGGAAAATTGTTATCAGACTGGAGGTCAGAAGACACACGTTACAATTACAGTGTTCTTCTGAAGTAACAGCTGTACCTGGTAGACATGTGAGAGACAGGGAAGATGCTGGCTTCCATGGCTAATACGTAAAAGGCAGGAGGCAGGGAGGCTGAGAGGGAGGGGAGGGGGCGGGAGGAGGCCAGGAAGAAGGGAGAGAGAGGGCGTATGCTGCCTGGCTATGCCAGGGGCAGGTGGCTAGAACTTGGGCTCTGCCTCTGGGTGGCCCCATCCTGCGAGGGGGCCACCTCCACGATACCTTCTTCACCACAGGCTGAAAACTGGTTTGGACCAGACAGGGTTTTCATATCATGGAGCTATGGTACAGTCAACAGGAAAGCTAGTAGTTCACTCCTTACTCTTAGTTCACAAGGCCTTACTCTTTCAGACAAAGAAGAGAGGAAAGGAAAGATGTGTGTATGGAAGTCTGAGGCTTTAAAAGTTACACACACACACACACACACACACACACCAGAAAAGTAGTGCAGCTAGCGAAGGACCAGACTCAAAAGCTCATGCTTGCCAGGCGCCCATGGCTCATGCCTGTAATCCTCACGACTCAAGAGGCTGAGCTCTGAGGATCGCGGTCCAAAGCCAGCCCAGGCAGAAAAGGCCCTGTGAGACTTTATTTTCAGTTAACCACTCAAAAACTGGAAGTGATGCTGTAGCTCAAGTGGCAGAGCGCTAGCCATGAGCACAATGAGGCTCAAGGACAGTGTCCAGGCCCTGAGTTCAAACTCCACAACCACACACACACACACACACACAAAAGCCCAAGCTTATCTCTGGACAGAACTAGGTTCTAACTAGGTTCTAGGATGCAGAACAGCTGTACAAAAATACATACTGCACAGCTGTGCCCCAAATCCAATGTGTCAATCAATTGCTGTGGGTTATTGAGCACAAAGCCAGCTACCATCCGTATGGAGGCAGGAGCACAAAACAGCAAATTCAGCTTACTTGACAATTGACAATACAAATAAAAATCCATGTAAATAAAACGCAAAAGCCATGAGGTCTAACTTCAGAAACACTGAATATTATGATAATGATCTATCTATCTATCTATCTATCTATCTATCTATCTATCTTGCTCCTTTCAAACTATTCACCTTGAGGAATGGTGTTGTTACTAATGGTTCTTGGAGTTGTTTTCACTTCCTAGGGCTTAAAGCAAGGGCCATTACCCATGTTTATGGGTAATGCTTGTGAATGAGTATTACTCGGTGCATTTCACCGAAATTACACACTTCATAATAAATTGTATACAGCATTGTGGTAAATCTCAAACATGACATAGCCTAAACCGGACATGGAGAACCAAATGGTGCTATCAACATGAACAAGAAAGTAGAATGTAAACTAATGTGGAGATGTGGTAGAATAATGAGTGTGAATTTAAAACAAAACAGGCCTGGGTTGAATCTGAGCATAATCCTGAGCAAATTCTTGTAAAACTCTTCCTTTACTTGCAATATAAAATAATCCTACATACCTCATAGGAGTGTTATAAGAATTAGAGACAGTACTTAAAGTGCCTGGCGCTTAGTAGATCTTCAATGAGTGAATGCATTATAGTTATTATTTTAATAGGGTGCTTCAGAGCGTATGAAGTGCTTTTCACATCTCTTAGCTCATTCAACTGAAAACAGCTCTGTTAATGCAGGAAGTGTTTCTTCTCTAATGAATGAGGTAATTAAGATTCAATATCAAAAATGACTGAGGCAATAAACAATCTGTGTTAAGCCTTTTTTTTTTTCTTTTTCTTTCTTCCAGTTTTTTTTGGGCCCGGTGGTGGGGCCTGAACTCTGGGCCTTGGTGCTGTCTCTCAGCTCTTCAGCTCAAGGCTAGCCCTCTACCACTTGAGCCACAGCGCCACTTCTGGCTTTTTCCTTTTTGCGTATGTGGTGCTGAGGACTGGAACCCAGGGCCTCAGGCATGCAAGGCAAGTGCTCTACCACTGAGCCACCTTCCCACCTCCTTCTTCCAGTTTTTGTTTGTCCATTTTAATTTCTGTTTTGGAGCAAGGGTCTCTCTACATTTCCAGGCTGTCCTCGAACTCCTGGGCTGCAGAGTCCTCCTGCCTCAGCCTCTCAAGAAGCCACGCCTGTGGCTCTCAATGAACCCTTTCCACATGCAGGTGCTTTGCTGCACTCTTGGAGACATTTTAAATTGTAACTCTGGGTCTTGTGGGTATGATTACGATGCTCATTTTTTATCAAGACTGAGACACTGTTGATATTTTGCCTAAGTTTGCAGAAGTAGGTAGTACAAGGTACACCCTACTAAAATGACTGTCAAATAGGAAAGACAGTATAAGAAGGGCAGATTTGTTTACAATTCGGGACTCTTTTGTCTATACTACATTACTCTTTGATAGAAAATACTCTCAAAGTACTGGGCACTTGGCAAGGATTCCTAGCACAAAAATCCTTGGTTTACCAAATTCCTGTGCATGCTCCCAAATTCTCCAGCATTCTTTATTGTAAATGTGATGTACAGAGGGGTTGCAGTTACCCAAGTCTGCTGGTGAGTGCATTTCTCGTTGAACAGCATCGTCCTCGCCGGCATTCTTGAGTCACTTGAGTCAGCTGATGAGTGCTTGTGCATAACTGAATACAGCCAGTGTGCTCAGGGCTCCCAAGACAATTGAAAATGAAGGCAGTGTCCTTTACAAGATAGTGGAACACAACATACGCACCAAGATGCACCGCTCACATGAACACACACAGGCCAGGTACACTTTTATGTGTGGAATCTGGTTTAACATCACAAAAACTGTGATTAGTTGGCTACCATGGAACATGGTCAGTAGTGAGCAGCAAGGCTCAGACCTGGATTAACGGCTCATGTGTGTGCTCAACTGTGCAGCACTCTCCCAATAAAGCCACCACCCCGCTCATTTGAACGCCCTTCTTATTTCTGTTAGTCCCCTCTGGTGGGTCTTTTCCTCCCTCTGTTCTCTCTTCCTCTCTGTGTCTGCTGGGTCTAATGGATCGGGACTGATTTCCATCAGCCTGTGCCCTGCCCTGAAGACCACAGGCTCATGTTCATCCTGTCCAACATGGGACAGGATTCAAGACCAATGCATAAACAAATGCCGTTGCTGTCACTCCCATGCTTCCAAACTTATAAATCTGTGCTCCTGTTATCAGACCATCAGTAGACACTTCCAGAAAAGGCCCTGAGTCCAGGAGATTATGAAGGGAGATGTGTTGCTTGAAGCTTGGTTGGATTAAGTACAAGGCATCCCAGGGTTGCAGGCTGTAGGGTACAATCCCCAAGGCTCCTGGAACACACCGTTACAAAGCCGGATCCCATCCTGCTAGAGACCCACATACGGCTGTCGCTTGGAGACTCACTGTCCTACAGCAGACCTTCCAGATGAGTTGTCTGTTGTTGGTTTTGTAGACTAGAGAGTCCTGGCCTGTACCAGGAGATCTAAAGAATGGTCAGTCGTGCAAGGTGGACTACATAGTGGCACAGCGCAGAAGCGGCAGAGCGCAGACGCGGCAGAGCAGGCTCTGGACCCACACTGCTGGGCTCAGAGCCAATGCTCTTCCCTGCTCTTCTGAGGGATAAGTCTGAGGCACTCAGCAGGCCCACCAGCCTCCTTGAGTCTGATTTCAAGTAATGTGGCATTTCATTAATACCTCTCTCACCTCATTGATGGGAAACTCACTAGTTGATAGGAAACCACATCTATCAAATACTGATATTTACTAAGTGTTAGTTATTGAAAGGTTGACCCCCGTCCTGTCATCCCTGGTGCACACAGACACCAGGTAGGCAGGGCCACCCACCTAAGCCTGGCTGTAAACATTCCAGTGTGGGCCTAACTCGTAGGGAACTGAGACCAGGAAAGGGTTAAGAGGGTGGAAGGCCAGAGGCTGAGATCTGGACCCTGAGAAGGTCTGACCATCAAGGCAAGGCGGAGGTAGTGCTGTTTGAACATTAAAAAGCTTGAGACCTCGGATAAGGGAGTCAATTATCTTTATACTTTACCCTATTTTCTGTCCGCACCTGCGGTCACCTCCCCTGTACTGAACTAAAGTAACCTCTGTCCTTGCTCAGACCCCACACTAGCCTAACTCCAACCCCACCTCCCTGCACACCTCCATTCCTGCGGGAAAAGCTGTGCCCCTTGCTGTGGTACCTCAGCAAACAGTGCACGCCTGTTGACAATTGAGTCTGGCCTATTCCTTTTTCCGTTGTTCCTGACAGTTATCGCCAACACCGGGCAGCCTCATGCACTGCCATCCTTTGGGTGCTAAGTGGAGCCTCAAATTGAAAACCCAAGGGTCTTCGGCTTTGCCAATTAAAGACAGGGTGACAGCTTGTTCGCACTGCATTTGACATTTATATACCTTTATCAAAATGGCCTCCAATGAATGGAAAGACCACAAACAGGCAGCCCACAACACAGAAGGCACGACAGCACCACAAGAGGTGAGTCTTCCGCGGGGCCCGAGGCCAGCCTGGGTGTCTGCACACGCTTGCAGGAGCACGAGAACTACAACAGGCTGAACACAGGGAGTGGGCTGAAAAGGGGGAGGCATTCTATATGAACAGACATGCGGCCTGGCTTCTAGAGACAGAAAAAATTGTTAATACAAATGAACAGCTGTTTGGGAAGACAACATTATTTCCCCAAACCCAGACGAAGCTCTATTTATTACACTTCAGAGACATTTAAATTATAGTGTCTGAAAACCATTTATACTGGGTATCTGTGACACCTAAATTATCTGAGAATCTCAGAGGTTAAGCCAGAATCCAGACTTTACTGTGAGAAAGATGGAGAGGAGGCTTGTCTTATTTTATTGCCTGCGTCAGAGGCTCAGGTGAATGCATCTGATGGAGAGGGTGAGCTCATGAGCACCGCGTTCAAAAACTCCTTTTGTGTGTGTGGAAATCCAATAGAAGGGGGGAACTCAAAGTTGACTCAAAGAATGAATGAAACCATTTTCAATTCCAGATGCAGAAGCCACCGGCCTCACTGGTCCCCTGCTACATTTGTGCTCACACCGGGGCCCATCAAACCCCAGGCCTGCTTCTGGCCCTCACCAGTTCTGGGAAGTTCTCAGTGCTCACTGTGGGGTGCAGATGCCCAGGCCAGGCAGATCCAGCGTTCCAGTGGGGCTCCCTCGGTCCCAATCGTCTTAGAAAAGACCAGCATCTACTCACGCCTTTCCATTGACCAACTCTGAGCATTTCTAGAAAATGGACTTGTCATACTTTAGTGAAAAGTTCTGGCCAAGAAAAATAACTATTTAATTGGGCTTAGGTGAAGTTAAAACGATGGATCAAAAGGATAGAATGAACTCAACCCTGTGCCTTTCTTTCAACGGAAAGTACAATAATGCAAACAACATCCAGAAGCATGCTACAGCCCAGGATGCTGCTGGGTTCTTCCTTCTGGTGTCTTACTCTAGGGACCCACAGACACCTCCTCCCCGGCAAGCCCGCGCCCATCCCCTCCTTCAGCAGCTTGTTTACTGCTTTACCTTCCTTCCTCCACACCTCACAGGGTGCTCCACAGTGTGGTTAGTTAGTGAAGGCTTGAGATGTTTCTAATGAAAGGTGTTATGGTGTTATGTAAATACACAGTATTATTTTGTCTTTAATCCAGAATTACTGGTTTGAAACCGTTCCGAGTGTAAATATGTTGAATAATGCCTACTAGGTTTTTTAGGAACTCCTGGGCATCCTGGCTGATGAGTAGTACAGCCTCACTTGCCCACTAAAATACTAAGTATATGCTCAGACAACTGTTACCTGATCTTCTCTTTCAAATTCAGATCTTGTTAGACGAATGCACCGAACTTAACTAGTAGGAGCAACAGGTTGTGACCTCTGGTGGATATCAGATGCAAAGGTTAAAGTTCATCTGACCCATCTCAGCTAGCCTAGCTGAAAAGTGTAAGTAAATAATATTACGAACATAAAGCTTTAAAGTGGCATTTATAAAAACCAAATCCTACCCTGCGGATCACCTGGTCCTCAGGGCCATGCTAGATCTCAGCAGCCTTTTGTTCCCCTCGATGAACACCATTTTGTCCAACCACATCAATAGTGTGGGAGCGAGAGGCTCTGCCGGTGGCAACCCAACTTTCTACACGAGGCTCTGAATCACGGGTTACCCCCATTGCCACGTTCCAGGAACGGCACACAGCACAGTGGAAGCAGCCTCTGCACACGTGCCCCTCGACAGGACGGCCCTCCCGATCACACATGGCCACGGGTATTTTGAGTCCATGCAAATGAACTCAAAGCAGGGTTCGAGTTTTATCATTAACATGGGGAAGACCACGTTGATATTACTGGAGAATGTTTGAAAAACACGTTACTGGATGGAACACTTTTTTGTGAGGTGCACTATTCTCCCCATCCTGTCACTGGACTGTTGTACAGGTGCGCCTGAGCCTGGGCGGGCCTTGGGCTGGATGGCCGTGCTGGGGCGGCTGGGCACTCAGCAGGCCCAACGAGGCACAGACTGTGGCATAACACTGGGAGTCGAAGGGGAGTCACACGGAAGCCATCATGTTTTTTCTTACCTTGGGTCTGAAACCCAAAATGATGTTCTAAAGTATGCAATTCAAAGAAAATTCCCTTCCCTACCCCACACACCCTGCGCGCCTCCTTAGGAGTCAAAGGTCGCTGGAGCCTTTCCTGTGCTCGCGGCGTGGCTTCTCCCTGTGTTATGCTCTCTCCAGGGCACCATGGCTGCCCATACCCTGCACTAAGATGCAGCACTTTGGACACAGCACTAAATCTGGTCCTGCAGCACCCAGCGCAGAGCCTGACAGGTGGACATGTTGAGCAAAGTGGTGCATTTTAATGATGGCCTCACATAGACTTGAGTAGGCCTCTAACGCACCTCCTGGCGCTAGACCAGATGGTACAGGCCGGGAAGGCGGACAGATCTGTTTTCCTTTTTCACAGAGATGGCTTCCAAAGAACCACTGACAAAGCTGCTGTTCTACCTTCCACTGAAGAAGAGATGGCTGTGGCTGTGGCTGTGAGGTTACTTTTGCCTTCTAAAGAACATGCGTTTCTCCCCAAAGAAAACTGGACAGAAGAGGGGAATGTGTGTGGGGACTTTGCAGAAGAGTTCACTGTAGCAGCACCGGGATTCTGCTACGGCTCAGACGCAACACACAGTGCAGATGCTAAAGGCAGCAACTTTAAGGCAAGCGTGAAGAAAAAATACTACATTAGCTCATCTATCTTTTATTCTTTCATTTGTTCAACAAACTTTCTGAGGACCCAGTATGGCTTCTCGGTCAGGCACTGGGCTACACTGGAGACAAGGTTTCACCCTAAGGAGGTTAGAGTTGTTCGTGAGCTTTCAAAGACGTAGCTGCAGAGTCCTCACTGTGCATGCACACGACCCCCTGTCCCCAAAGGCTCTGTGTCCCATCTCCTCTCTCTATACCTCCGTTGCCTTTGTACTGAGGCTCATTTGGAGGCAGAAACATGGGGTCACATGGAGAGGCAGGCTCCCACCCAGCTCCTGGCACTTTGGTGCGCATGGCTGATGCCTGACTGGTGAGATACAGACAGGGAACGGTCCACCCCAGCCTGGCCTCTAACCTAGCCTCCAGCTTCTTTCCTTACCTCTTCACTGTCCTGTGTGGTGCAGGGCTGAGAAGTAGCTGAGAGGAAACAAGGCAAATCGAACCCTTGGGCTAAGGAATGATGTGATGGGATTCTGGGTTTAAAGTAGTATCTGTACCTCTCCTCAAAGATGTTACAACCCATCTGGTCTAGAAAAAGCCTTCATGTATGGGAAAAAGAAGAGTTGAGGACTCACTCTGTGGAAGAACTTTTGTCTAGCAAGGACAAGGCCCTGAGTTTGGTCCCCAACACTGAAGGGTAGGGGGGAGGGCAGGAAACAGGTGGCAGGAGTCTAGGCAGAAGTGAGAAATTTCAGAATACAGGAAGGACGCTCATCCAAGCAATTATTTCTACAAACAAACAAACAAGTATGTAGCCAGACACTGGTGGCTCCTATCTGTAATCCTCTCTACTCAGGAGTCTGAGAATTGAAGATTGAGGTTTGAAGCCAGCCCAGACAGGAAAGTCAGTGAGATTCTTATCTCCAATAAACTACTTAAAAAACAACAACAACAACAAAAAAAACTGCTGGAAGTGGAGCTGAACCTCAAGTGGTAAGTGTCCAGCCCTGAGTTCAAGCCTCTGGGACGGACGGGGACACACACACACACACACACACACACACACACACACCAAAAAATGCAATAGCACCCTGGATACACCAATAATCTGGACACAAGGAAATGAGGTAGACTCACTGGTAACAAACACTTTGATGCAAAATGAATTTCAAAACAGATGAATGATACTGGCAGGCTGCGCCAAGAAAGAGAAAACATTCCCCATCAATGCAAATGATTTTGAAGTCTAAAATCAGTGGACTTCTAGAATCTCTTAGAAACTACAAATCACACCACGGGCAGGTACAAGGAACTGGTAACTCTTGTGAAGCTCCCGAGTTTCAGCAGATCTGAGGGGCTGCTTGCCCCATCCTGACGTCCTGGGGACCTGGAGGTCAGGCACACCATTTAGAGCGCTCACCCGAGCAGTCAGACTGACCCTGGGGAGGTTTCTTTGATCAACCTTATATTTGACTGTATTTTAGTAAATTATCCATGTAGTTGTATTTTGACAGCTCTCTTTACAGCAGTAAAACAAAATGTGTGCATCGCAAATGGCAAAGATTCAAATTTCAGCTATGTTTATCCAAAATAGCACTGAACTGCTTCTGTACTTATGCTATACTGCCTACAGCTTTACGGAAGGGAAGACAGATGGGATGAATTTAGCAGGGAAACAGCTGTGGCTTGAAGAAGAGACAAGCAAAAGTTTTGCTCTCAGGCTTCATTATGTATCAAGGTACCAATAAAATGTGTATCCAGAAGGCAGCCAGAAAAGGGCTTTTCATTTGACTAGTGATAATTACCTTTTCTCAACAGCTGACAATGTTCTAAGTAGCATTAAAAAGGTACAATAATTAAGCACGAAGACACAACAGGCAATGCCCTGCAAAGAATGCTGGTTCCTTGTAGGTATGTTGGGAGGCTCTAGATGAGAGGCCAGAGACTCCAACCACCTGAGAAACGGAGGCTGCAGGACCTCATCTGGAAGGAGTGCAAGCAAACAGGAAATGGGGGAGTCTGGGGAAGTGCAAGCAGGGATCTGCTGTGTAATCTCAGCATTACTGACAGACAGTCAGGGAGTCTCAGGCCTGCGTGGCCCACCTGCCATGGCTCACCTCCTCCCCCTCAGCCCCTTCAACTTACAAAAACAAAAAATGGTGCTTTTCATCTCCAGAAACACCTTCCTCCATGTCACATGACCAGTCAGATAGTTTTCAAGGCTGATCAGTTTCAGATGTCTGACAACTGGAAATGTCCAGTTTCACAACGTCCACCTTTGCAGTGGCCAGGGGTTCTATGCTCTTGGTTCACCTCGGAGAAATCCGAATACACTGCTGTGTACCTCCACACACCCTCCCAATAAAGCAGTGTTTACTCCCATACTTGGTGATGAAAATAGAGACCTTCCATTTTGTTAGGGGGAAATGTGCCTCAAGCGATGACCTTAAACAGACACCTCTTTACTGAGGTACCCCAAATGAGAGGATCTATAATCATTAACAACTGGCACGATGATCTAGGTAGATCCCTTTTATATCTGTGTGTGCCAAACTGCTACAACATCGTGTTTCCCCCAGATCAATATCATTAATATTGCCATGGTAACTGAAAGGAGAAAAGTAGAGATACTTTATAAGAACAAACAAAAGAAGACATATGGGCAGTAGACCCGAGGGTTACCATAATACCTAATATTACCACATTCTCCTAAGAAGACTGAATGATTGTCTCACCAGAGAGTGGTCATAAACATGAGCACTGAAAAGCATGTGGTAACTTATCAGAAACTTAGATTCCTAATGCTTTGCTATTGCCTTCCCTCTCACTCTTTCTTGCAGTGGTATATTTGATTTCCTTTTTTGCCCAACTCCTCCTGGCCACTTAAACTTTTTTTTTTTTTTGGTCCAGTCATGGGGCCTAAACTCTGGGCCTGGGCACTGTCCCTCAGCTCTTCAGCTCAAGGCTAGCGCTCTACCACTTGAGCCACAGCGCCACTTCCGGCTTTTTTTCTTTTTGCTTATGTGGTACTGAGGAATGGAACCCAGGGCCTCATGCATGCAAGGCAAGCGCTCTACCACTAACCACCTTCCCAGCCCATCACCTAAACTTTGCAGGGACTCTTGTTCCTGGAAGCGTCTGCTGAGCCTTAGGCTTCCGTCCTCCTGCGTAGGACATCCTTCCTGTAGGACTACAAGCCAACACAGCCGCTGACTTCTCATGTAAAGTGAGGGTGGGCCGGCTGCGAGAGCCCAGGTAAGTTCTGCCTTCACCTGTCAGCGGGGCGACTGTGGCACCTGACTGTCCTACAAGCTGAGGCTTCTTACCTGTGGACCGTGTAACTTGAGAGGGCTTTAGAGCCCAGTAGTAGCCCATGTGAAGAGCGAGCCGTCAACAACTGAGTTGCTTCTACTTTTATGGAAGAAAAGATTTTGCTGAATTGTCCTTTCAAATTTAAGGCGATGTAAACATATTTGGAAACGTTCATATTTCCGGGCCATCAAAACAGTATTCATTAGGACTCCAGGAAGGACGTCACAAGGCACAAAACCAGAGCCAGGCAGGGTCCTGGGTGTCTAAAGGTACAGCCAAGTTTCTTTGATAGCAAGGTCTTAAGACCAGTCAGCCATATTCATAAGAACACCCCTACAATAAGTAACTCACACAAGAGCAAGTCTCGCTGGAACTCCATCTGCTTCCTCCTGAGCCCTCATTTGGGGATGGTCTGGTGGGTCCCCAGGGTGAAGATGGATGAGGCTCCTTGTCACTCCTCTGACAGAGACAAGAATCTGGGGCACCGTAGCTACGTGCTGTTTCCCAGGCCGGCTGTGTTACACCAGTGAGATCTGGTTTCCTCGTGTTGTACACAGGAATAGCCATCTTTGTCACCCACTAAGCAGCAGAGCTGGAGGGTGCAGACGGAAATGGAGAGTGGATGCCTGAGGTTGCAATCATGGAAAGGCATCTACCATCTCTCTTTTAAGAAACAATTCTGAGTGGCTTAAATCAATACATTAAGGGCAAAAGCTTCATAAACTGAAATGAAAAAGTGGGCTTTGAGTACGGTACACAGACACCAGCCATCAGTGTGACAGACATCATGTTTGCACAAGAACTGCTACCCGCAGAGAGTTCAGAAATAAACAATGCATTGGAAAAAGTATTTCTCAAGGCGTGATGCCAGCCAGTAGTGGGAAGCTACTGTAAATATGAAGACTTGATGAGCAAACCAGACATACTTTTATTTAACATGTTTCTATTCCATATATTTTATACAGGGCTCCTATGCTGCATTTAAAATAACCATCCTGAATGATGGAGTTAGAGAGAAAGAACTGTGCTCAGGATCTAAAACCAATGACTAGACAAACAAGAACACCTAAAGGAATCATTTTTGGGGTTCTGATGATCTTCTGTTGAGATGACATTGAGAATGAAACTCTCTTGCATCTTTAAATCAATAGGATAGACCCAGGTGCTGAAGGCTCACACCTAGAATCTTGGCTAATTGGGAGATTGGGATTAAGAGGATTGTGGTTCAAAGCCATCTTGGGCAGAAAAAAGCTGGTGAAGCTCCTTGCCAACTAAGAGCTGGCTGCAGGGATGATGTGTGCCGGTTATCCTAGCTCCAATGAAAAGCCTAAAAGACACAAACCCAGGCATACACCTACAGGAAACAAAACCCTGTGTGGAAAGCAACCAGCAAAAAACAGGCTGGAGATGTGGCTCAGCAAGTACAAGGCCACAGGTTCAAACCCTGGTAACAACCAAACAAATCAACATGAAAACAGGAAAGGCACAAGCTGGATCTTAATATTTCCTACTTTTCCATAAGGAACAAATATAAATCAACTGACAAGTCAATTACTGCAAAATGGGATGCATCCAACCTAAAGAGACTAGACAGTCCGTTTGTTATTCAGAAAGCACTAATATTTCTAGCATGTGTGAAAACGACCTATGCTTTCTCCATCCTTTTTTTCTTTTTGTGTGTTTTGTGACAATCTGCTTCCACAAATCTTGAATTTAACTAAAACAGATTCGGTTGCTTTATTCCCCAGATAAATGCACAAAGTAGTTTATAAACAAATGTTTTCCACGAACAGTATCATGAAGATACTTAACATGTGTTAAATATAGCATCTACCCAAAGTCCTTCAGTGTGAATGTGAGATCTTCTAGCTCAGTTCTCCAATAGAAAGCTAAATGTGATTAGAATGGAAGGTCTAGGAAAATGTATTAAGAAAGAAGAGAGAAAGATGGAAGACTGGCTTCAGGGTAGAAAGAAAAGGAAAACAACAACAACTTATTCCCATACACTAAAAATCAACAAGGAAACTTACTCCCCTGTCTTTTAAATCATGGCCATGGCCTACTTTGCCCTGGACAAACTGGTGCAAAAGTAACAACTAAAAGGCGAGATTTCCTTGGGCATTCACCTGAGACTTACGATCACAATGAAGCACGCTGAACACTGGGCATGCTTGTCGGCCTCTCCAGGCCGGTTCTCCTAAACTGGTTGACCGAGTGCAGTGAGTGCAACTGGAGACACTATTTGCCCTACACGGTGTCGTCCCATTGGAGATCCGCCTTTATCTGAGCAGTTTCTCGAAGCTGATCTCGGGACGCCCGCTCAGCCCAGGCCAGACTCAGAGCCCGGGGCGGGCTGTGAATTTGTGCGCGGGGCGTGGTGCGGCGTACACGGGATGAGGGTGGGGATGGGGATGGGGACGGAGGCAGGCCCCGGGGCCCAGGCCGGGAGCTGGAGGCCGAGCGGAGCGAGCCGCTGCCCCTTCCCCGGCGGCCGCTGGATCCTGGATGGTGGGGTGATGCTCTCAAATGGACACCATCTTGACGTGCGGCCCCTCCCGAGGGGTCTCATCACCACCACCAACGACCTGGCCGAGTGAAGAACGACCACTCACATCCAGTTTGTAAGTCTGAATTTGAGGCCCAGGGGCGAAGCCTGGTGTCCATCGGGCTGCATCTGAGTCAGACGCTGAATTAGGATCCGTGGCAGTTTCAGAGCACTCGCTCTGAGCATAATGGGTAGAAATAAAACCATTATGTGTTTAGCATCTAGTCCACCTTTTAATGGCAGGGTAAACGAAAATCTCACAGTCTCCCAGAAACTTTTTCTGTTAAAGCTTAAAATTTTTTTTTGTCAGTTCTTTCCTTTTTAAGTGGGCAGACTGGGACAAGAGGCCAGGCTCAAGCAGCGAGTGCCGGGCAGCAGACATGAAGGCTCAGGTTCAAAACCTCCCCTAATGCTGCCCTTAAATTGAAGATCTCCTTTTAAAATTGCTGTACTTCTCTTTAAAAAAAATATGTATTAGGCTGGGAAGGTGGCTCAGAGGTAGAGTGCTCATTTCCCAGGCATGGGGCCCTGGGTTCGATTCCTCAGCACCACATAAGCAGAAAAAAGCTGGAAGTGGCGCTGTGGCTCAAGGGGCAGAGTGCTCGCCTTGAGCTGAAGAGCTGAGGGAGAGCACCCAGGCCCAGAGTTCAAGCCCCACGACTGACAAAATAAAAAACATATATATATATATATATATAAATGTGTTAGATTATGATACAAATGGCACTTTAAACCTACACAGTAAGTACAACCTTTATCAGGGGTTTGAAACCAACATGAATAATTAAAAATTATGAGATGGTGAGTCATGAGTTATTTTTTTTTTGGTTTCATCTTTTAGACTTTTTGTTTGACAAGGTCTCCCTATATAGGCCAGGCTGGCCTTGAACTTACAATCCTCCTCCCTCAGCCTCCTAAGAGCTTCAACTACAGGTGTGTCCCTAACCCAGCACAGTCATGATGGATTCTATTCAGTTCCTGAAGCATTCTGTGTCTGCCTCGGGACCACCCAGACACCCAGCATGGGGATGGCACAGTATCATGTGCACTGAAGCCTGCCTGGCCATCTGCCGTGAAGTGCTCGCTGCTCACCATGCAAGAAGCAGGGACAAACCAGGGATTCTTCTCACTGTCAAGAAGGGAACATGGTGGGTCATGAGGAGGCAGGTGCATGTTACTGAAAGAACATGGACTCTGAGAATCTCAGTTATTGAATAATTTAACTTCTCAATGTCTCATTTTGCTCTTTTGGAGGAAAATATTATTATTATTAATGATAACAAATGATACAGAATGATATAGTCGGCTAGCACCAAATCAGATTGGCCACTCAAATAATGCTCTTTTCTTATTCACCCTTGTACTAATAGTCTGTTGGTTGCTATGACAATGCCTTAAATAATCAATTTTTAACAGGGGAAGGCTCGTTTTGGCTTCAGTCCTGGAGTGCAGGCCCCAGTGCCTTTGGGCCTGAGGCACTGTGGCCTCACATCGCATCACAACACATCGCGGCCGACGGCACATGGTGAAGCAAAGCTGTTCCCCTCATGACGGCCAGGAAGCAAAGGAGAGAGGAAGAGGCTGGGGTCTCAGTAACAGAGTCAGAGATGCAGCCCCAGGGACCCAGCTTCCTCCCACCCCCTCCCAACAGTACCACAGGTGAGTAAGCCATCAGTTTATGGTGGTCCTTTGGGGAGTGCTTACTCCAAAGCACGTTCTCAGTGGGTTCAATAACACAAGACACCTTGTGCTGTGGGACACCCGGGTGTGAAGACATGCATTCACAGCAGACACCTCCCTTCCCACACCTTCAAGATAACCACGCTTGAGCAAGGCCTCTCTGTCAGATGACTAGGTATATGCCTCATGAACAGGAAACTTGGAATCTCAGTCCTGTGGAAATTAGTTCTCAGATGCTTTGTTCAGCCTCTGAGCCTTAGGATTATAGTCTCAAGATCAAGACAATACTAATAATCCATCTTGCATCATATATATGAAAAGAAGTATCTGCTTCGTGTTTTAAAGGTCATTGAATATATAACAGCTCGATAATTGAAGCAAAATACCATATTCATCAGTGAAATAGAAAAAGTTTAGCAGCATTCATCTGTTCTCATTTTAAATTTACCACAGTATGTAAATCAGAGGATTTAAAAAAGCATCAGGCAAAAATCTGAGCTAGGTGAGAATGAAAAGCACAATCAGAAGCAGATTTGTAACTGCCTGAAGTGTAAGAGTTTGCCAAATGGGATGGTACTTAGATTTTACTACTAATCTGAGTTTATGTAAAGCCAATAGAAAGCTCACAATTATTGTTAAATACCCAAAGTGGAGATTTGCTGCTGAACGGCTGCAGAGTGTGGGTCTCAGGTCGGCTTTTGTAATCATCTTACTTTATGTACTGAATCACCACAGGAGAACTACACACCGCTCTGAGCTTTAAATACACAGTCCTACTCACATGAAGAGTCTATGAAAACAAACCAGGTACAATTTGGATTCGAGGTTCAATTACCTGGTTTAAAAAACTAGTTTGCTGTACTTGAGAGAATCTAGTTAGCCAGGAACAGCAGTCATCCCATCAACTTAACATTTCACAATACGACTATGGCAAAGTGAGATAACCTGATCGCCTCTCACAGGATTTTCTTACGCATCAGAACATTCACACCACACCAGAGATGTACAGAGGCGGGCTTGTGATTCACACCCTTGCAGATCTCAGTGGGCCAATATGTTACATTGAGACATCAGCCTACTATTTCAACAACACCCTGTCTGGTTTCTATGGAACAAACCACCTTCAGAAACAGAATGAGCCACATTAAGTGAAGCCAAGGGGAGATTAAGTCAGGAACGCTGCCATATTCTCTAACCCAAAAGTCACTGGCCCTGCAGGCTTCTGCCAGGACCTTAGGCCAGCCAAGAACAGTGTGACTAGAGTATAAAAGGGCCTGGGTGCCCATACAGTCCAGCCTGTGGGACAAGGAGACAGACGTCCGCTGGGGTGCCAAAAGAAACCTTGCTCCAAGACCCACGTTAGAACCACCCCCTGCCCCGGTCTGAATTCCCACAGCTTTGGAGGCATTTGATTGTTCCCTGCTTCCTCTCATAACATGGTGATATTTATAATTAAGTGCGAACAGTGAGAGTAATAAAACGTCTTTTCTGTCTCACAGTGCCCATTCAACACATTGTACATGATCTATTCCAGGTACTCTTCTAGGCAACCGAATATCCTCACTAAACAAAGTGGGCAAGGTCCTCACCGAGGGCACATTTGTAATGCAGTTCTGGAGGCAGAAAGCTCATGAATGGGGCGAGTTTGGAGGAAGATGGCTCAAGAGCTCTTAGACATCTCCATTGGCTGTGGAGGCTCAGACCTAGACCTAGACCTTGGCATGGCACAGCGGACTCAGAAAATAACGGGCTCGGCTTGCTTCCCAGAAAAGAAGTGAGTGAACACAAAATTCTGCAGACAATTCCAAAGGTTCAAAGTTCATCTATGATTTCAGCTTAAGAATTCCATTTCAGGAGGCGGGTAGAGTCTATTTCGGCAATGAAAAAAATCTACCCAAGCCATCAAGAACTGGAAGGAAAACATAATTTAAAAAACACTGTTGTAAGGCAACAGTGTATGTTCAGAGTGAGAGAGAAATTAAAATGTCAAAATGATAAAACAAAACCTCCTGGATGGGTTACTCGGGGAAGGCTTCCTAAAGAGCAAAGCCTTAACTGAGCCTGCTTTTATTGTTTACATTTCTTTTCACCAAAGGAACACGCGCTTAGTGCAGAAAACTTACAAATCATTGGAGAGTGTATTGAGAGAAAACATGCCAATAATTCCCCTGCCTAGTCTGCTAATGTTCTGCATCTTGGGGTGTGTGCTATCATGTGTATGCGCACGTATGTGCATGCACATGCATGTGTAATAAGATGGAGAAAACTGTTCTCACTTGGTGTTTGGAAGAAATATTTTGGTAATCTGAGAAGTGAGGGTCCACAGGAGTTCGTTAAAAGTCACCAAATAGCCTCTATGCCCAGCTTTGCAAAGTCTGGGTCATGACACATTGGTTGGTGACAAAAAGAAAACATGTGTTTCAGTAAGAACTGTCACTTTTGAGTTTCTTTTGGTATCTACACCAGAGTGTGCATGTGTGCCTACACACAGGTGAGCATGCATGCAAGGTTTCAAGGCCGAATCCACCTCCTACCTATGGCCCAGGACACCCTGAGCACACATAGCTTTGAATAAACATATTTGAGGCAAGGGCTGGGTAGAGTCATAACATTCTGCATTATGGAGTGTGAAGGATTTGTGCTTCCCACAAACGGGAGAAGCCAACAAGTAGATAAGTAGCAAGCAGGTAAAGGGTGAGCAGGAGAGACAAAGAAAGTTCCAGAGCAGATATAGAGCCAGGAAAGGACCATGGCCCAAGAACTGGGCATTGATAAACATTGTCAAATTGCTTGTAAGGTAAGTGTGGTATAAGGGCCTTCCTATAGTGACCTCAGAGAAGACCATTTTGATTAGCAGCATTCTGGGGCACAGGTAATCTTCTGGGAGTTCAATGAGAAAGTCAATTTACAAAGCTATTGGAGGGTAAAATCTAAGTCCACAGGTGTGATGTGCAGGTTGGAGAATGAATTAGACAGGACAAGGCGATATCTATGCTCATCTGACTACCTATATTTTATGTGCACAAAACAGTAGAATGAAATAGATATATTCTTTTTTTTTTTTTTTTTT
>NW_012267251.1:2765277-2858001 GCF_000151885.1 Dipodomys ordii
AAAGCCGGAAGTGGTGCTGTGGCTCAAGTGGTAGAGCGCTAGCCTTGAGCTGAAGAGCTGAGGGACAGCGCCCAGGCCCAGAGTTCAGGCCCCAGACCGGAATCCCCTCCCCCATAAAAAGAAAATAATAAGGCAGATTTGCTTCAGTAAAAGCAAAACTGAATGACCAACAAGTCCTGACCAACAAATGTCAGATTCAGATCACTGGCTCTGAAGGCATTTGCAGGCTTGTTCCCAGGGGACACAGACAATGTCACTAGAAAAAAACAACAACAACAACAACAAAACACTTGCTTCCATTGACTGCCTTGCCTTCATGTACCATTCACTGATAAGACACTTTATGTCCTAAACATTTCTCTGGTCCCTCCTCTTCATACTGGTTTCAAGCCCATCATATTTCCTTCCTACCTAGCTCTCAAAAACACATCTGCATGCTTCTGCCAGAGTGCACTATTCAAAACAGAAGTCTGCTAGCATGTCTTAGTTAAAATCTCCCACTGGCTCCCAGTACCTGCAGGATGGAGGACCAGGTCTCACCACAGCACTCCAGCCCCACCCACCTGATCCTCTGTGCTCCCTGCCTCACACCGGTTCTCCTCTTCAGAGGCAATTTTCCTCTCCTTCTGGCAGGCATTCCGGCATGTCCTCCAGAGTCCCATTTCTGTACATCTAAGACCTTTCCTCAGGGCTTGCAAACCTGGGTGTGAGCATCTCTAGTGAGGTTAGGGGTCAGTGGGCACAGGGGCCCTACCACCTGTCTTCCTCCTATCAGAACAAGGATCCCTGGGAGTCAGGGATTGCTTGATGTAACTGCCAAGTCACCAAGGCTTGTTGAGTTTGTGTCACACAATGGGATTTCACTTTGGGGTTTATTTTGGTTTTGAATAGATTACTGCAACTTAAAAAGGCAGGAAAACAATGAACAAAGCTAGCTGAGTTCAAATTCTAAAGCAATCAAAGGAACATAGGAGCAAACCTATATTAACTCACTCCCTAATAACTCTGAAATGAAAACAATGTCCATTCATAGAGGATTACTCATTGGTTCAGTATAGTTGCTCATAGTGGGACTGTGGAAATTGGTAACACATGTCTTACTACGAAGAATTCTCACTGCACCAAGAACAGAAGGAACAAAAGGCCGCGAAGTCATGAGTTAGCAGCAGAGGAAGTTACTAACAGGGTACAGTCAGGGTGCGCTGCCTCAGTAAGAACTCAAGTTTTTGTTAACCCTCCCCTCACTAGTCGGTCTCAACCACTGTGACACAGTGGTTCTTGTGGAGGACTGGGCACTCAGACTCGGCACAGCAGCAAGCCTCTCCACACAGCCATTTGCTCCCTGAATCCAAATAGGGAGATGCAGCATCTCAAGATTGGAGTAAGGAAAAGGGCCAGAAGGGCTGCCTGAGTTTTGCCCCATTTACAGCCTCTTGGGTTTCCCTATTCTGGGCAAAAAGCCAAACAGAGTCCAGGATGCCACGATCCAGACGGGCTCAGCAGCAGCTCCCCAGGCCCAGGGACACAGTGGCGTAATTCAAACGAGAAACATCAAGTATACATAACATCAACACAATGTGTTAACAATCGTGTGGGAAAACTGGCGCCGCCGTACACGGGTCACAAAAATAATTACTTTTAAATAGAAGATACACGGAAGTTGAAGATACCTGGTTTGAACAGGAGCACCAGCAGGAGGGAGGGCCAGCAGGAGTGAGGAAGTACATGTGTGTCGCAGTGATACCTACCCTTCCCTTGTACAGCTAATAGATGTCAGTAATAAAGCTTTTCATAAAGAACAGACAGGTAACACTTCCATCTCTCAGCGATAAAATGTAATCACACCTGTTCTAACTAATGAGGAGTCAAACCTGTCAGATTTTACTTTTTATTCTTTACAATTTATGGAAGGTAAAGCTTAGATATGGAAAAAGTTCCAATTGGCTTCTTCAGATCTAGTGATTTAAAAACGACCAGTCTATTGGGATTTTATCGCTGAAATTCTATTTGTATATATACATCTGTTAACTAATCTGTACATTATAATCAATATATTTGCAATCATTAAAAAATTAAAACGACTTAAATGGAGAATAAATGACAATTCCTTTTCAAAGGTTACCTTCTATGGGTCATTTTTCCTAGAGAAGTAAAAGACGCAGTTTTCGAGCCTCAATTCTATACTATCTCCATCTAGGATACACAAGTCACTAGCCTTATGTAAAAAAGCCAAATTTAGCTGATTAAAAATTTGCAATGTAACAATCATGTTTTAATGTATCAGGCCACTGGGGAAAGGCTTGAAAAATATAACTCATTCCAAATGACTGTCATACATTTGTAAATTCCAAGTCATGATGTAACTGCTAACAACTTTAGCAAGTGGCTCCATTCAATATGACCTCTCAGCTTTCAAAACTAAGACACATGTGCACAGTGTGCTGTTCCACAGCCTCAGTGGAGAGAGGACTGTGCTAACAAGATCAAAGCATCTTTAATAGTTGTTGTTAATGTGAATTGGGTGTCCACTGGGTGCATATCATTATGCAATCAAATTTTATATTTTATATTACTTAATGATAGTAATTACACACTGAGTGGGTAGGGTTAGCAAGTGGGAGGATACAGATGAGAGGCTGTATAATAGTTTTAAAATGTTACACACTCACAGCATATTCTGATTGTCTCTCTCTCTCTCTCTTTTTTTGTCAATCATGGGGGCTGAACTCTAGGCCTAGGCGTCATTCCTCAGCTCTTCAGCTCAAGGCCAGTGCTCTACCACTTGAGCCACAGAACCACTTCTGGCTTTTTCTGTTCATGTTGTGCTGAGGAATCGAACCCAGGGCCTCATGCATGCAAGGCAAGCACTGAGCCAACTTCCCAGCCCTTGCTTATCTCATTTTTACCTACAATTTTAGGAGACTAGAAAGGATGATTTAAAAAATAAAATAAAAAGATCACAGGCATTTATAGTGAGTGTCTTCTCAGTGCCAGGCCTTGTATTACATGATGGTGATACAAAGGACTGGGTGTAAGAAGAACATTTGTAATTCCCAGCTATTCAGGAAGTAGAGACTGAGCATTCTGCAGCTCCAGGTCAGCCTGAGCAAAAAATTAGCAAGACCCGATCTCAACAAATAAGCCAGGCATGACAACTCCAAAATCTCAATACTTAAGAGGTAGAGGCAGGAAAATTAAGAGTTCAGGGACAGCTTGTATAATCCAGCAAGTTCCAGGCCAGCCATTCAAGGGTGAGTTCCAAGATCAAAGAAAGACAAAGACAGAGAAAGAGAAGGGAGGAAGGGAGCTACGGAGACGGGAGAAACAAGGTCTCTCTCCAGGCAGTGAAGCGGAAGGCAATGTAGACCATGTGCAACTCAGAGGCAGGCTTGTCTTCTGCATCTTTTCAATCCTTAAGTCTTTGATAAGTCTCTGTTATTATAGGTTGGAACTCAATAAATATCCTAAGATGATGAATAAAGCAGTAGGTAATGAATTAATAAGTGAATGGACTTGAGTCTCCTCCCCTCAATTTATGTTTTGAAAAGATTTGGATTTAATATAATAAAACAGAAATCCCTTTTGAGAGTCCCATTAGCTGTTTTTAGGGGGGGGGGGCGCACTTACTTTCTGTTCATTCTCACCAGAAATGTGGTAATACATCTTCTAGTACAGTAACAGTAGCAGAGTTAGCACAGGAACAGTGCTCAGAGGGAACAGACCCTCTCGATTGCCCAATGAACAACACTTCTCTCTTCTCTCCATCAAACACACTGAGCGACGCTGCCTGTGGCACATTCCGAGCACCAATTCATTGGCAACTCCGGGTCCCTGACTGCTACTCTCTGCTGTCTGCTCCCCCCAGTTACACCATTCTTCCCAAAAACATGCCATTTGCATAAATCCAACTAAATATTTAGGGATCTCAGAAATACAGTTATTAAAAAATGTTGCTGATTTTATGAAAATAAAATAAATTGACCTAGAGAGATTCAGCAACACTGAATTTCCCCACACATGAAATCAGCTGATCAAATCAGGTGAGCAGGAAACAGGTGAAAGACGTGGCGAGACTCTGCATGGATGCGGCTGTCCGGGTGTGTCTAGCTGGTTTAGAGAAACCAAAGTTGGGGCAACAAAGGTGCCACTTGTGTGCAGTTTATCCAGAATAAAAAAAGAGGGCACTCCAAATCAGGTTATCTAGATCTGAAGAAAACATTTTGGCATGACATATGCATCATTTTTTTACGATTTCCTAAGCTTCCAAATAATGATCCAACGTCTGACCTCAGCTTCACTAGAGAAGACAGATAGCTTCAACTGAGGCTGTCATGTCCCTTTAGACGGACAGCACTAGGATGCCTCCCTAGTCCTGGAACATACAAATTATTAAGCAACTACAGTAGAAAGCACTAGACCAGAAATCAGAAAAGACAAGAGTGTAACTCCTTGGGCCTCAGTTTCCCCACTTGTAAAGCCTGTATTGGGAATGGGATGGACAGTGGACACAGATGACGAGAGGTGGAGTTGGACTTGATGGCTTTTCAGGGCTCTGCTGATCTCTAACATGCCAACCTCTACAGCTGGTCTCATATAGGATAGACAGGGCTCCTTAAAACATCTATCAGTCTTTATTATTATAACAAAAAATTAGAAGGGAATATATAAATCTTTATTAATGCTGAGATTAAGTCAATTTACTTGAGAGGAAAAAAAATGCTTAGAATTTCTCCTTAAAAAAGGAAAATACAAAAGTAGCCACATGTTATATATGTATATAAATGATCAAAGTTAATTTTTAAGCTGCCAATATAAAATTAACAATTAATTTCAGAATGAAAAGAGATGTTACATCTTAAATATCCATTTTTGTTGTATTACTAAAAAAAAACTATTGGAAAAAACTTTTTATTTTTATTTTATTTTTTTTTGGGTCCGGTCGTGGGGCCTGAACTCTGGGCCTGGGCGCTGTCCCTCAGCTCTTCAGCTCAAGGCTAGTGCTCTACCACTTGAGCCACAGCCACTTCCGGCTTTTTTCTTTTTGCTTATGTGGTGCTGAGGAATCAAACCCAGGGCCTTGAGCATGCAAGGCAACCGCTCTACCACTGAGCCACCTTCCCAGCCCTGGAAAAAACTTTTTAATTTATGGTCCCAAAGTAGATTACAAACAAAGCTATCGCTCTGAAACTAACATACAATATAAAGTGGTCTGAGTAATTTCCAGTACAAATTTCAACTTATAAATATAAAACAAAAAAAATTGTTATTTGGAGAAGATAAGCTATACCAAGAAACAAATGCCGCCTTCTTTGAAATGTTTACTTCTGGAAGAGAACTAAAATAAGTTAAACCCAAGAATCAAGTTAAAGGATCTGGGGTGTATTCAATGGTAGAGCACTTGCCTAACACTCTCAAGACCCAGGTTCCCCCTCTAATACCTAGCTAGCATGGGAAAAGGGAGGGGGGACATCAATGCAAGCCACACCTGAATTGTTTTATAAGTCTGTCAAAAAACACATGTTTCTAGGACAAAAAGGTAATGACTGGAGACTAGCATATTGTTTTAATATTTCAATTATTAATAAAAATGGTGCCTACATCATACCACAAAAATAAAGCGAGCTAAACTTTGTTAAGATCAGACACTTACATGCAAGTGCATGTCATCTTTTAAAACAACCAATTTCCACTTGTGAGTAGGAAGAGCCACCCAAGTGTCATCTTCAGTTTATATGCTGCCTTGGAGTCTACATCAATGACAAGTTTTCTTTTATGATTCAGTTATTCCAAGAGTTCCAAGAGTCTGAAAATATTTCATTAAAAATTAATGTGTTACCCACACAAATGGCAAATATTGAAAACTAGGAATATAAATAAAAAATAATAAAAATAGTCTACTAATACTGAAGAGGAAGGAAGGCGGGAGGGGAGGAGAGCATGTGGAAGGGAGAGCCATTTTAAACATCCGGTTTCTATTCTAGACCGTTTATGGCAACAGACAGACACAGCAAGCGGAAGCCAAATATAGTCTCAGTCTCTGACAGGGTTTGTTTTCTATCTTGTCATTATTTTTACTGTCTTCCTAATACTATTTCTCCAGTGTTTTAGACTTTCTGACCAGCGCACTAATCTCATTAACAGCTTACAGGGGAGAAGTGGGTGGATTCGGGGAGCTGGCTGCCGTGGGGGCTTCTCACAGGGTCTGAAGCTTTCCCGGCCAACTTTCAACAAAGGCACACCACCCAGTGACTTCACCCCTGTCCTGTGCCTCCTTTCCCCACACCCCTGGGGCAATCTTCTGGAGACTGGACAAAAGCCCTAGCGGCGATGGCTACCTGGTCTGTGACAACAGGCCAGCACTGAGTGAATGATGCCCGTGGCACTAATGCTGGCACAGAGCCTGCAGGGCTCTATCTGCCTTCTTGTAAGAACTGCTCCAAATCAGGCAGTACTTCCTTGTTCTGTCTCCACCCTCTCGATGTAAATGCTACTGAAATTTGGACGGCTTGTCAAACACGAAGCCTGGATACACACTCCATCCTGCTCAAAACAGAACACAATGGAGCTGCTCCACACCACAGATAATGAGGGACTATTGTGAAAATATGAAAGATTTGTTTAATGCAGACTATAAAAATACCCCTCGGCAGCAAAATAAGTGTCTCTCTTTACTGCACACTGATTATTTTCTATAGAATTTAAATTGTACAAAAAATTATAATCGTGCCTTGTTTAACGTAAATTGATTGTCTCAATTATTGGGAAAGGATTTGAATCTAAATGGACTATTTTGCTGGAGATTTGCCAAGCAAATCAGCAAAAACTCTAATAGCTCTAACTAGAGGTATAGTGCCAAACATTTACACAAATAAGGAAGACAAGTGGTCTAAGGAATTGATCCTAAAGTAGAACAAAAAGGTTTGTAAGCATTTCTCCAGGTACAGAAAATCAGCTTCAACTTTCAATATTAGAATATTTGGAACTCTTAATTGTTTTTTCTTTTAAAAAAATGGGGGAGGGTAAGATGCACACATTAGTAGAAAGGGCTATGGCTCCTCTTCCTTCTTTCATGGTTTTTTTTGCCCCTACAGATTAGATTAACCATGAAAATCAGGACGTTAGCCTGAAGGGAGAACTGACATAAAATCCAGTGGCATCGTGACACACTTGAACGCTACCCTTGATTGTCCATGGGAAGGCCACCCCAGGAAGCTGGCTACAACCATAGTGCACCGTATGCCACGAAGTTATTGCTTGACAATCGCCTTTATAAAAACCTAGTATCTACGAAGTCAAACACGTCTCCTCCACACTTAGTTCGTGGACTGCGGCAGACCTGAGAGACTTTGCTACCCAGATGGTAGCAACAGTTCTAGAGTTAAATTACAGCCAGGGATGCCAGAGGTATAGACACATCTGCCTCAAATTGCTAGCCTTGTCAGATTTTTCCCCATACAATCAGTATCAAGAAATATTGTTGATCTAAATGTAAAAATCACATCTGGGTATAACAGGACAAACCATTTACTACACAGCCCAATTTATACTTTAGCTACTCACCACTATAGGTTTATTTTTATTGCTAACAGTGTCAGATATTTTAGGAATTGAAAATACAATGTTTTGGTCACTTCACACTTGAAAGGACCTCTCCATCTGACACAGAAAACTGTCTGCTTAATATAGGCCTACATATAAATGTAACGCACTGAATGCAATTTAAGATTTGGAAAGTAAGGTTTCTTCTGTGACCCATCAAACTTTCTTGAATGAATCTTCATGTCACTTAATAATGAAGCTGAATGTAAGGCATTTCTTTCTATGCCAAAGTTGGGAAAATGTAGAGAGGACTTATGAATTATTATCTCTGAAAATTCTGATTGATTTCTTCCTAAGTGCAGAGCTGGCCTCATAATACAACCTGGGTGTTAAGGTACTCCAAAGTCTACATGACATACTATATATTTTTTAAAGAACAGCGTTTTCTGGCAATTAGATGGTTGGTTAAAATTCCATGTTTCATAGTTAGTAAGAATCAGATTTTGGATAAAAGCCTCCTGGCATGAAAGCTAATAAAACATCACACCCATTGCATGCCATTCTACTGTATGAGAGTATAAATCTGACCACAAACCTCATTCTGGAAATGAAATGGAGATTTTAGAGAGAGAAAAAACAGACCCATGAGATGGATGGAAAATAATGTGAAGGAAATATTAGACAAAGAAGGAGGTGAAGAAATGGCAGGTAAGCAGCACTAGCTGGCTAGAAACAACACAGCAGGAGCAGCAGGCCAGACATGCTAACACCTTGCTACCCACCTCAGCACAACCTGCAGAGGGCTGCAGGAATCTCACCTAGCAGCCGGTTCTGGCAGCAGACCAGCTCAACGGATACCTACTTTCTTACGATGATACATTGCCTGGCATAGAAACATTAAAATTTACATTTAGTGGAAAAGAGTGACTCAAACATTACTTTAATGTTCCTTTTTGACATTCATAGAAATGCTCTTACAATGCCTGCTCTTTAAGCTCCTGTGTATTTTGAATGACTTATATGGCAAAAATAGATCTATCTTTCCATGTTCATATAAAAAAAGTTGCATAGATAATAGCCCCTTCTAAACCAATTAATTTGTAGAAAACAAAAGACTTCAAAATATTACTATATATCATAATATTATCACAAAACCAGGCTCCTTAATCTGCTAAACCTCTATTACCTGCAAATCCATATTATACATGCCTAATACAATGCAAGAAATTGCTTTTCCCTAAATGAAAGCACTCAACTAGACAAAGAAAAACTCTTGTTAAAAGCATTGAAGGCATTACTCTCCTGGTGGAATTCCCCCAGAAGTTATTTTGTTCAAAAAACTTACCAAAGAAATGGCATCCCCGAAAGTAGTTAATTCACTGTATTGCAGTGAGTCTGGGTTTCAATGTTTTGTATAATCTCAAAAAGCTAAAGAGCAGGAGGAATCGTTGAAGCCTGCCAGGCAGTGCACAGAGATCCAAGGCCAAGACCAAGCCTCTTTAGCACACATCTAGTCCTAGTGGACCACAGGCCCACTGACAGGTCTGGAGTGCTATATTCCCTTAGTCATATAAAAAAGGTCGACCTTGCCAAGTGTCAGCGGCTCACACCTGTATCCCCAGCCACTCAGGAGGCTGAGATCTGAGGACCACAGTTCGAAGCCAGCCTGACAGGAAAGTATGTGATATACTTATCTCCAACTATCTACCAAAAAAGCTGGAAATAGAGCTGTGGCTCAAGTGGTAGAATACTAGCCTTGAGCAAAAGCAGTCCAGGGACAGTGTCCAGGCCCTGAGTTTAAACCTCAGGACCAGCACCAAAAAAGAAGGAGGAGGAAGATGAAGAGGAGGAGGAGGTGGGGGGAGGAGGAAAAGAAGAAAAGGAAGAAAAAAAGTTGACCTTAGGGAAAAAACTTGTATTTCCCTAGAAAAGTAATACTTTTGAAGTTCTGTTGTTCCATTTTTCTTACTCTTTAGTACTATTAAGTTGGAACTGCAACACAAAATCCAGGAACTTATTATCACTTGAACAAAAGCACACATTATTTTCCTAGGCCAGTCTGACTGTAAGCTAATTTAATTAAGATGACACAATTTAGTGAAAACTCTTCTTTCCTCTTTTCACAAACTAAACAGTGACACATTGTGAGGTGAACTGCCAAAGGTCAAAAGCAGGGCGAGTCTGTAGACTCCAAGTACCATCTGCTCCAAAAGTAACTAAAAAGTCTTTTAGAAGCTCATTTAGTCTGCCTATAACCTGGGGACATCTAGAAGGCACATTTCAATAGTGCTCAGTCCCAATTTTATCAATAGGAAATTAAGGCTAAAAATGTACAAGATCATAGCATAGCAAGGAACATGGTTAATTCATAAGCTCAAAGCTTTTGCTCCTGATCTGAGTTCCTTCTTATTACAACTTGCTATAGCTCCATAAAAGACATGCTAGCTCTTGCAATGCACACATAGATGGATACAGGATGTAAAATATATGAAAGAATAGAGATAAACAGCAATCCCTGGAGAGAAGTAACTGCTGTCTCTGATGGGCCTTTGTTGGCAGCCTGTGCCAAGGCTCAGAATGTGGCATCCGGGATTGCTTGGAGGTGGGAAGAAGTCAAGGTAGAGATGTCAGGAGTAGAATGAGGGAAAAGAAACAGTTACCAAAGACAAATGGTCAGTGGCGCTTTTAACTGTGGAGGGTAACTGGTGGCTCTGCAGGGGGGGAAGCACTGGAGAAGATTCAGATGCACGGGAGGGGGAGGCTGGGAAGGGATGTGAAGGGTAAACAAAGGAGGAGGCTGCAATGCTTGGTAAGAAATGTACGCATTATCCTGCCCATGTAATTGTAACCCCTCTGTACAGTATGTTCACAAATAAAATAAAATTATATTAAAAATAAAAAAAAGATTCAGATGCACAAAAGGGACCACGTCTCAGGGGCAGCAGGGCTGACTGATGGGCCACGGCAGGTGTGTCATATTTGCTGAGCACCGAACTGTCTCAGGTCCTCAGCAGCTGTTGCCGCTGCTGTGCTCACTGACTCCGTGGTGGTCTCCCTGGCTTTGCCACCTGAGGTCTCCCATGCACATGTCAAGCCGTGGCCCCTCCTGTCACTTGGAGTCCAGTAATATGCTGGATCCTAGAACTGAGGAGTCAGTGTCTGACTTGGCCACCAAAAGGCTGATGTGATCTGAAAGGCAGGGGCCATGGAGAGGGCTGGGCAGATCCGCCTCCTCCCCTGTTCTCTCTGCAGGGAGCTGTTTGGAGGCACAGTTCCAGGCACAGCCTGTCCCGAAACTGTAAGGTCTGGCTCCCTGGATATGTGTGATCACAATCAGAGCAGCATTTTGCTTCCCTCTCCGGCGCCCCATCTACCTTTCTCCCACTCTGCACCCCAGAAACACAGACTGAAAGAAATGGCACTTAATCTTTGCTCAGGTTCAAAGGTAACAGAAATGAAGAAATGGGCAAACTTTTCACTGAAATCACCTACCTGGTTGTTTAGTTCACCTTATACTAATTGTATGGAAACATATAGACAAGAGCACTAAGGCACAGTGCATTATGGGTAACATGGCTGGTGAAGAAGTCACTCTGTAGCTGGCATGTGGCAGGGGGCTCCAGGAGCCGCTCTGGCACAAAATGTCTCTTTTCTACTTAAGACCCTTCCAGGGGTCCCTTTTCATGGTGCTCAGAACATAATCTAAATAGTTTTTTAAATCCAATTCAAGAGAAACCTCTCTTCTAAGGCAGGAAGATCGAGAGTTCAAGGCCAGCCAGGGATACATAGAGATGTTGTCTCAAAAACAAATAAGTAAACAAAAAGGAGAATGACTTTCATGTTGAACTTCCAATGATTCCACTTCTTCTCAGATCATAGAAGTATACAGGTGTGTATGCACGCAATGCACACGCGTGCACACACTCACACACACAGAGATGTACACATCTGTCATTCCCACGTTAAGAATGAGAAAAGACCTGATAATTTCCTAAATTATAGTTTTTCTTAAGACAGAGAACTGAAGTTGCATGATAACCAATAAATCCCCAAAGATGGCTCGTCCCCTTGAAGACAAAGTGATGACGCCCGTTCACCTCCCACTGGGCAGGGGGAGGCAGCAGTGGAGGCGGACATGGCCGCCAGAAGAGCAGACAGGAGGACAGCAGCCATGACTGCCATGGAGTCAGGGTGGGCCCGTAGCCCACTTCCAGGGTGCTAGACACAAGGAGTGGAGGGGTCTGTCCTCCCTGGTAAGCACCTTCCTGTGGCTTCTGCCACTGCACATGCCCAGAAAACCTGGGCAGGGTAAGGACCGGAGAGTGGCAGCCTTGGAGGCAGGCCACTTACTAGACACAAACTCTTCACATGAAACAAAAGCCTTAGCTTCTAGAAATGGGCCAGAGACCTTCCCAGAAGGTGAGATACAAAACACCACCTTCCTAGGGGCTGTGCCTTCCTCTCACCCTGACCCCATTCACTGAGAGGTATGGTGGCAAATAGTTAAATACCAGCTCTTTGGTGAGAAAAAAAAAAAGAGTCCTATTCAGAGTGAATGAGAAACCCTGTGATTTAAATACTTCTTTCATGACCAATTTTAAACTATCAGCATGATGTCAAATGGCTCACATTTCTAAAAATAAATCATTTTCACATACCACTGCAACTGATCCCAAGGAAGCAACAGAAGATGCCGCCCCACCCCTATTTCCCATAATAAGCCTAGAAGAGAGGCAGACATTCTAGAATTAAAAACTAAAGCTGAAAACATCAACATCAGAAATCAAGATCACCAGCTGGGTATATCAGCGCATGACCACAATTCCAGCTAGGCAGACGACGGAGATTGGGAGCATCACAGTTCAAGGCCATCCCAGGGAAGGACCTCATCTGAACACCCACAACAAAAGCTAGTGTGAGCGCATGGCCTGTCATCCCCCTATACCGGGGAGCATATGTAAAAGGATCACAGTCCCAGCTGGTCTGAGCAAAAATGCAAGACCATATCTCAAAAATGACTAGAGCAAAAAGGGGCTAGAAGTATGACTATCAAGTGCTAGTGCACTTTCCTAACCCTGAGTTAAATTGGGGAAGGGAGGGAGGGAGGGAAGGAGGAAGAGAGGGAGGGAGAGAGGGAGGGAGGGAGGGAGGGAAGGAGGGAGGAAGGAAGGAAGGAAGGAACCTACCTATTTTTCAAATAGAGTCTAGCATTTATGCCAGGTCAGCCCAGAGAGCAAATCCTACTTAAACTTTCCAAGTAGCTGAGGTGACAGGTGCACAGCACATGCACACAGCTTTATTGGTTGAGAGGTGGGGGGGGGGGTCTCATTAACTTTTAGCCCTGGCTGGTTCTGAACCACAATCCTCCTGATCTCCATCTTCAGACTAGCTGTCATTCCAGATGTGGGATATAGCATGGCCTTTTTGGTACTTGGAATTGACCTTAGGGCACTGTGAATGCTGTGTAAGCACTCTCCCACTGAGCTATATCCATGTCTTCCCTTATTACTAGCCGAACATTGTTGATTATCCAACCTTAATTACATGAACAACAAAAATAACAAATATTTTTAAACCATTAAAATTGGTTGGTTACAGATGGTTTGTCAAAAATTTTGCCTCCAAACAGGCATTAGTTATTTCCTAGTACCTTATGTTCTTAACAGTTTTTTCTTCTTAATTTTTAAATGTTATAATATTTTCCCTCTCAGAAATTGAAATTAAACTTCATTAACTGCATTTGTTTCTAAGGAAAAGATCTAATGAAGTTAGGGCTGCTTGAGTGGCCAATTTTTGGAATAAATCAAGGTGTCCATCTACAGATGACTGGATAAAGAAAGTGTGGACCATATACAGCAAGAAAAAGAATGCAACTGTGCGGTTTTCAGTAAAATGGATAGAACTGTGGAGCATCATGTTAAGTGAAATAAGACTCTTTCACAAAGTCAAGCATTACATGTTTCTTTCATATGTGGAATGTGACGGGCAAAGGACAAGAAGTAAAAGGTAAGCTATAAGGCAGTGGAGAGAAGGATTATTATAAGATATAATAATCTGAGGTAGGAATATGATCAAAGCCGTGGAAATACCATGCTTTGTACAACTGGTTACATGCTCACAAAACAAAAGTAATTTTTCCCAGATAAATTCAGTCACCTGCCTTGAAAAAAAAGCACTGGTAATCCAATGGGGCAAGGATAATCTTTTCAACAAATAGTGCTAGAACAACTGAATATCCATATGCAGGAGTGAGAAGGGTGGGGAGGGGAGAAGGGAGGAAGAGATGAGAAGAGAGGAGAAAGAGAAGAGAAGAGAAGAGAAAGAAGAGAAGAGAAATGTCCACCTGAAGTTTACTGCTTTCACACACATTAACTAAAAATGGATCACAGACTTAAATGTAAAACACCAAACATAACATCTAAAAGATAACATCTAAAACAACAAAAATAACAAATATTATATAACCACTAAAACTGGTTAAGATGTTTGCCAAAATTTAGATGACATCTACAGATAACAGATGGCCCAGAGGACCGTGAATATGGCAATGACTTTTGAGAAACAACATCAAAGATTTCAAAAATCCATTGAAAAAATGATTGATAAACTGGATTTCATGACAATCAAAAACACTTCTGTTCTGCAATAGACAATGTCAAAAGAATTAGAAGACAAACCACAGACTAGGGAGAAATATTTGCAAAGGACATATCTAATATTTATAAAGCTTTGTTTACTTATTTGATTTTTCCCGCTAATGCTAGAGAATGAACTGAGGGCCTTGCAAATGGATAATCTCTACTACTGAGCTACACTTCTAGACCAGGACACATCTAATAAAGGACTTTAACCCAAAATACACAAAGGATTCTTAAAAGTTGACAATAAGAAAACATACAATCTGCTGGGTGCTAGTGGCTCACATCCTGGTGGTGCTCCTAGCTATTCAGAAAGCTGAGATCTGAGGATTGTAATTTGAAGCCTGCCAGGGCAGGAAGATCTGAGAAACTCTTCTCCAACTAACCCAAAATATGGCAGAAGTAGAACTGTAGCTCAAGTGGTAAAACCAGCCTTGAGTAAAAGCCATGCAAGAGTGCAAGATCCCCCCCCAAAAAAGAGTGCAAGACCCTAAGTTCATGCCCCAATACTGGCACCAAAAAATAAAGGACAAATATCTTAACACACACATACCTGCAGAAGACACAGATCCCCAAAAATCATATGAAAACATGTTGCACTTCACAATCATCAGGCAAATGCCAATTACAACAACAATGAGAAACCAGTATACTACTAGAACTATGACAACAGCCCGGAAACTAGAAGTTAGAAACACTAACATGGTAGAGAAGACGTGGAGCAACAGGAACGCCATTCATCATTGCTGATTGAAAGCAAATGGTGCAGCCACAAGTCAGCTTGGAGGTTACAAAATTAAACACACACTCACTACATGTAATACAGTATTACATTACAGTATTTAGACACACCCAAACTCACATACAGCTATATAGAGTTACTCATGATTACCAAAACATGGAAGCAACCAAGATGTTCTTTCGTAGAGAAATGGATAAAGTATGGTACCTAGAAACTACGGAGTTTGGTTCAGCACTAAAAGGAACTGAGCTGCAAAAGCATGGGAGGGAAACCAAAATGCCTATTATTAAGTGCAAGAAACCAGTTAGAAAGGTTCTATGTGCTGCCTGACACTAAGAAGAGGGCATTCTGGAAAAGGGGGGTGGGGAGCATGGAAAAAACACATCAGCGGCAGCCAGAAGTTGGGGCAGATGGGGGATGAATTTACAGGGCAGTGAAGAGGCTTGGAGTGATTCCAGAGTTGTGGATGTCTGTCATAATGCAGGCAGGCCCACTGAACAGAAAACTCAGGGTGAACCCTAAGGTACGTGGAGGCCAAGGCAGGCTGATGAACTGCAGCAACTGTGTTTCTTTCGTGGAAGAAGTGTATGGAAAAACTCTTGCCTTCCTCTTAATTTTGCCATAAAACTAAAACTGCTCTGAAAAATAAAGTCTTTGAAGGGGAAAAAAAAGTGTGTTTCTAATGCTCAACTACCATAAAAATGTGATTTTTAAAAAACATATAAATGTATCCATGTTGAAATTTTGTGTTTGTTTTACACATATACGTAGAACACACTGACTATATGCATGTGCGTGCATGTGCATGCATGCATACACACACACACACACACACACATACCTTCGTACATTCACATAATATCATAGGCATAGTCCAAGTCCATGTCAAGGTCCAAAATGTTCAAAATCAAAAGCTATGTCAAAATGCAGAAGGCATTTTTCCTCAGAAATAACATTATGTGAACAAAATATTTTGCTTCACAGATAAAACGCGTGAGGGCCAATATTGACCCACAGAGTAAAGACAAGGCCTTCTAGCGTGGAGAGCTGGGAGCTCCCGCTGCACACACATGAAAGAAGGGCTTCAGACGAGTCAGAGTGAAGCATTTGTTGAGCACAAACTCCGTATCATGTGCTGTTCCAAAGACAGTGTATGGATTTTTAGGGAATTTTCATAACTTTACCAGGTAACATTTTACAGAAAAAGAAAGTGATGAAGATAAAATTTAAGGCTAAAGACTTTGCTCCTGGCCACATGGCTAGAAAATCTAGAAAGTTTTGGTTCTAGGTTGCATGCTCTTAACTACAATACATACTGTCTCTCTACCTTCTACTTCAGGGCTTCAAAGCAGAGGCCTCAACACTGAAGATGGCCAAGAAACAACAGAGAGGAAGAGGAGGAAGCCAGAGTCTCACCTTCCTCTTCAAGGACATGCCCCAGTGACTTCCCCTGGGCCTCACCTCAGAAAGACTCTACCACCCCAGGGACCAGCGTTCACGACATAGGTCCCTGGAGGACACTGAAGGTACACACTGTGGCCACGGCTGTATGTCAGATCAAGCTAGTACTCCTGCTCTTAGGGAACTTTGTTCTTCACGCAATCTTCTCCCAGGGGATAGGTTATTGTTGCCTCTTCCTTGTTCCAGCACATGGGCTGTTTAAAATAGCTTATTAGCTAATAAGTAGGGTAGAAATGTCCTGTGTTATTGGGAGGGCAATGGCACAATTTTAGGTCTTCCTAATAAAGTCTAATAAAACATGGTTCCCAGTGGTCTTAGGGGTTTATCTGTAACACACTGAATGCTGGACTTGGAAGAGATTGCTGTTAACCTAAACAGTGTAATTTTTGTACAACTTGGGGGAGATAAGTAAACTTTTCTAAGCTGTCCTGGTTCTTGTACATATTTTCAGATTGCTGTGAGATCCCATAGTTGAGGCATTTAACCTAATCCACACTAGTCCATGGTCAGCAAAATAAATGCTAGTGATAATGAAGAAATGTACTATTATATCTAATGCTAATGTTTCTAATATGAAGGATGTAATATTATATCATGATAGCATATAAATATAAAGTAACAGTCATTTTGTCAATTTCCTTCTATCAGTGTGCTGTCAGATATAAAAACAATTTGCAAGCCGCATATCACAAAAGGAATTCCTCACTTTGAAAATGTGTGATATGGAGGAATAGGAGGCAAAGATTATATATCCATCTGCTTTAGCAAGAGATACAGATGATTCATCTCTGAATCGTAATCCATACCAAACTTGAAATGTCATTATTGGAAACCCATTATACTGCTAAACCAAGAATGTAATACTGCACTGTAGGAGGTTAACAAAATATACCAAAACAAACCAAATTATTATGATGAAGCTAAATTTGTAATTAAAAGCAAAAACAGCTGCATTTTAAAACCTAAACATTCTCAGTACAACACTGATAATGTAGTAATTAAACATATTTCCCACAAATCACAGGAGCCTGGAAAGACAAAGAGGCAGCCAGTAGAATAGTATTCTAGCATTCTCAGCAAGTTGTTTTGATTCATAAAAAAACAAATATCATTTTGCAAATGTTCACTTTGTAGGCTTTAAAACTGTCCATAAGCATTGGGGTGACTCCTGGCCATCGCTACCCAGGAGCTGTGGTCTACGTTGTGATTGATGACTCTCCTAACTGCAAGGAATTCTCTCATGGACAACACTACTATCCTAAATCTGACACCAGAAAGTTCTATGCTTTCTGGAAGTCACCGCCAACATGAAATGAGGAAGATATCTAGGACATTCAACTGCCAATGGGGTGGGGCCTTAGACGCTCTTCTCCTTACCTCTGGAGTTTCTGGAAGCCAAGAGTGACTCTCAGGAGACAGAGCAGGGGCAAGGCCACCTCCACTGTGAACTGGCAAAGTTTTGACAAGCTGTTCAAATCTAAATAAAGCATCCTGTGAAGTCCCTCCTTAAGGACAGGGACCCAGGCTTACTTTATAGGAAGGCGGTGGGGCCCGTACAAAGTTGTCAGGTCATAGGAGGCAAGTCACACTGCAAAGCACTGTGAATCCTCAGCCTCTTTCTCTTCTACCTCTTGTTCATCCTTCCTTCCTTCCTCCCTTCCTTCCTTCCTTCCTTCCTTCCTTCCTTCCTTCCTTCCTTCCTTCCTTCCTTCCTTTCCTTCTCAGCCTCTTCCTCTTCTACCTCTTGTCCTTCCTCCCTTCCTTCCTTCCTTCCTTCCTTCCTTCCTTCCTTCCTTCCTTCCTTCCTTTCTTCCTTCCTTCCCTCCCTCATTCCTTCCTTCCCTCCCTCCTTCCCTCCATCACTCCCTTTCTTCCCTCTCTACCTCCTTTCTTCCTTTTTCTTTCCTTCCATCCTATCTTCCTTCCTTCCTTCCTTTCTCTTTCCTTCGTTCTCTCTCTCTCACTCTTGCTTGCTTTCTCTCTGTCCTTCCTTCTTGCTTTCTGTTTCCCCACTGTGATTGGCTCATGAGGGGGCTGCTGACCTCTTCAATGCCCCAATCCATTGATGAATTCATAGCTGAAAGGACCTATCAGGAAGGGAGGCCTCGTTGGAGGAAGTAGATCACCAGGGCAAAACCTCTGAAGGGTAAATGTTGCTCCGTTCATCCTTCCCTTCTCTATTTCCTGGAGATAGAAACTAAGAAAAACAGTATCACCTAAAAAGAAAGAAAGAAAGAAAGAAAGACAGACAGGCAGACAGACAGACAGAAAGAAAGAAAGAAAGAAAGAAAGAAAGAAAGAAAGAAAGAAAGAAAGAAAGAAAGAAAGAAAGAAAGAAATTAAGCAGCTTTTCTCTGCTACATCCTTCTGGCATCTCCCCATGGGCCAGTCCACTAATGAATGAAACCCTGAGTCAAATTAAGTCTTCTTTAAAATTAACTCTTTCTTGTTTTTCTCAGAAGTTCAGGTACAGTGGTGAAAAGCTGGACGGCCCCTCTGTTATACACTTTCACACCATGTATCAACACAGGTCCAAAGATATGGGGCCAACCAATCACTGAACAAAACCTCTAAAACTGAGCCAAACAACCTTTTTCTCATTCACAGTCCTTTGAAGGATAAAATTTCCATTGGAATAGGGAATAAGAATGTAAGGTTTTGGTAATAGTCATCCTATGACTATTTTACCAAAAAATTAACCAAGTTTGTATTCATTACTAGCTTGTTTCATTTCAACCAGAAGCGTCATGTTTTTGGACAAAGGTTTTTATGTATATCATTCAAACAAAACAATGTATATCAGAAAAGAATGTGTCAGGTCCAGGAATGTGGCTCAAGTGGTAGAGCACTTCCCTAGCAAACACAAGGCCTTGAATTCAAACCCCAGTACTGCAAAAATAAATACATAAATAGGAACAATGCAGAACTGTACAAGTGACAACACGGTCAGAACTATTGAGGGTTGGAGATAGTACACAGCTAGGTAAGAGGACACAGCAATGAAAGACCTCCAAGTCAGGGCCTGCTTCACTCCATACACACTTAAGTGCTCTTAAACCTTCTGCTTTTCAGGAGAAATTTTGTGAATCAAAATTCTCTATATAGTAGAAAGATAATTTAAGAAGCCGTATCTTTAATATGGATTTCCTAGACTGTCTGTAGACACCAGAGGTTCTAACACTGGCTGGAGCGCTGAACTGTGGGGATCTTTCTAAGGAGAGTATATGGGTCTGCACTGTCCACACCCAGGCGGCTTTCTAAGGAGAGTATATGGGTCTGCACCGTCCACACCCAGGCGGCTTTCTGGGCTTCCTGCCCCCCTTGCAGTCTCACACTACCTCAACCCTCTCAAATCTGGCTTCTGTACCCACTCTGCAGCTGAAACCCGTGTCACCAGTTGTCAGTTGCACAGAAGTGATCCCTTCCTCCATGCCAACGTATACTTCCCAGTTCCTGCTTCTCTGGCTTACTAGTGTCTATCCTTTTCTCCAACCTGTATTTTACCTTTAAAAGTACAGGCTCCTGCTGGTCAGTTAGCCCTCCTTCCTTTTGACTCTGTTTTTTTCTAGTGACCACATTTTCCCCCAAAGGTGTGAACATCCTCCACAGGTGGAAGGAAACTGTCTCCAGCCCAGCTCAGCCCCACATCCTGATTCCAGCCCCTTCTGCCCACCTGCTCATGCAACAATACCCCCTGAGCATTATATTCAATCTGGACAGATCGGAACACTTGGTCTGATCCCAAACCTAGGTGATGTCAATGGCAAATCTGCTTCTTTGGCGAGCTCTCTAGTGCTCGGTACACAGCATCACTCTGCAACCACTGCACTTGCCAGAAACCTGGGACTCATCCTTTCTTTACACGACACCAAGGGCATTAGTGGTCTTGTTGAGTCTACCTCCTAAATGATTTGCCAATCTGTTCACTTCTGTGTATCTTCACTTGGGCTATAGCCCAACCCATCATCATCATCACCACCACCACCACCTCCACTACCACCACCACCACCATCATCATCATCATCCCCCTTCTCCTCCTCCTCACTTCACTATTCAGTAGCTCCCCACTGGTTCTTTGAAACACTATGATTCTGCTCCATTCCATTATCTACTCAGGCTATTTTAAATTCCAAATCTGATCACATCATTCCAGTTTTTATTTATTTTTTCCATTAGCATCAGAATTAAAAGTCTGCATGAAAATGGCAGGGTAGGGTCTGTAGGCTAGGCCCTACCTGCCTCTCCAACCTCTTCATGAGCCATGTTCTCTCTCTTGTTTTTTTTAAACACATGGTTCTTTCTCTTCCTCAAAAGTTGCATCTTTTGGGAGCTGGGAAGGTGGCTCAGTGGTAGAGCACTTGCCTGGCATGCATGAGGCCCTGGGTTCAATTCCTCAGCACCACATAAGCAGAAAGAAAAAAGCCGGAAGTAGCGCTGTGGCTCAAGTGGTAGAGCCCTAGCCTTGAGCTGAAGAGCTGAGGGACAGTGCCCAGGCCCAGAGTTCAGGCCCCACAATTGGGCCCCCCCCCCAAAAAAAGTTGCATCTTTTTCTGGGTGCTGATGGCTCACATCTGTAATCCTAGCTACTCAAGAGGTTGAGTTCTGAGGATTGGAGTTTGAAACCAGGCTGGGCAGGAAAGTCCATGAGACTCAAAAACACTTCTGAGAAAAAGCTAGAAATGGTGCTGTGGTTTAAATGGTAGAGCTCTAGCTTTGAGCAAAAAGAAGCTCAAAGGTTGGTTGTACGTGGCTCACGCCTGTAATCCTAGCTACTTAGGAGGCTGAGATCTGAGGATTACAGTTCAAAACCAGCTCAGACAGCAAAGTCCATGAGACTCTTATCTCCAGTTAACTTCTAGAAAACTAGAAGTGGTGCTGGGGATCAAAGTGGTAGAGTGTTAGGCTTGAGCAAAAAGTACCCAGGCCTTGAGTTCAAGCCCCACAACCAACAAAAAAGAAAGAAAGAAAGAATGAAAGGAAGGAAGGAGGGAAGGAAGAAAGGAAGGAAGGAAGAGAAAAGAACAAAACAGTTGCACCTTTCCTATGCCAGTACCTTCAGTCTTCAGTTTCCCTTTCTCTATACCAGGAATTGAATAACTTTGGGGGACAGGGATAAATACAAGCAGTTGTGTGGTCAAGAGGCCATTGTCACTGATGCAATGCCTAGACCCTGACATTTATGGAACAAAGGCAGCAACAGAAAATAAGTAACTACAGTCCCAGCTGGTTGTCATGTCCTGTTCTAGAAAGCTAATTATCTATCACTTACAATCAATCATGTTCTCATTGAGACTTTCCCTATAAGAATAAGTCTGCTTATTAAATGTGCTTGGATCACAAAGTCTGTCTCCATCTCTGTCTCTCTCTTTCTCTTAATTTTTAATTTTTTGGCAGTACTCGGGACCTTGTATCATATCACTCTATCACTAAGCAAATCCTCCGGTGTTTCTTTGCTCTGATATTTTGGTGTAAGGTCTCCCTTCTTACCCAGGTACATGCCTGGACTATTGTCCACCTGTTTTAGGCTTTCTGAAGTAGCTAGGATGTCAGGAACAAACCTCCATGCCCAGTTCCTTCCAACTAAGAATCTCACACATTTTTCTCCCTGGACTGGCCTTGAACTTCAGTTTTCCTGTTCTTAGTTTCCCAAGGAGCTAGGATTACAGGTGTGAGCCACCAGCACCTATTCCTCTTTATAAAAATGGATCATTATCATGGTTAATGAGACATTAGTGAAATTATTTTGTCAACAGCCATCATCATGTGTGCTCACCAAAGTAGGAGCCATATCTACTTTGCTAATTTGTTCCCAGCACCCGGCAGAAGAACATAATACATAGAAGTAACCAATAAATATCTGCTAAATGAATTTTTTAAATGTATTTTTTAGTGTCAGTCCTAGGCTTTGACCTCAGGGCCTACATACTGTCCCTGAGCTTTTTTTTTTTTTTTAATTTTGTGCTAGTACTGGGGATTGAGCTCAGGGCCTGGATGCTACCGCTGAGCTTTTTTTGCTTAATGCTAGTGCTCGACCACTTGAGTCACAGTTCCAATTCCGGGTTTTTTTTTTGTGGTTAATTGGAGATAAGACTATGAGGGACTTGCCTGCTCAGTCTGGCCTCAAACCATGATCCTTAGATCTCAGCCTCCTGAGCAGCTAGGATTACAGGTGTGAGTCAGTGGCAGCCTGTTACAGTGAATTAATTATGAATTTGCCCTGTGACTTTCACTTGGTAAATTTCCTTTTCTGAGTCTTCTCTATCTGGAAATGGAGATGACAATAGCAGCTAGGTACATAAAACAGTGTGCATGCAATATAACAATAAAAATTAATACTAGAATGATTCCTTGGTTGCCTATATTGGAGCAAACTATGGCACAAGTGCCAAATTGTCTGCTTTATTTTCTAAACTTTTTAAGCTAAGAATAGTTACTACATTTTTGTTCCAAAAAAGAACAAAAACCAAAACAAAGAACATCACAGAGAACAATGTGGCCTTAAAAGCTGTAGACTTTGACCTATACAAAAAGTTTTCTGACCCTTGGCCTATAGCAGTGGCTAGGTTTAAGTAAATATTTCAAGAAGTGAATGAATGAATGATTAGATACTTTGTTACTATAGCTACACTTTACTATTTTGTTAAGTGAAAAGCAGTAACATTTTCTAACTGCTTTTCATATCCTCAATAGAGCAAGTAAGCAAAGTTGTAAAAATACACTATCATTATCTCTTCCCATGCTTAGTTTACTTAAGTTTTAAAAAGTAAACAAAATCTCTAGCATCTTCATATGCCTTTCATGATGTCAATGCTGTTTTTGAAACAGAGAAGGCACGTGGCCTCTAGAGGCTGAGGTGGGGAGTTGGAGGTCAGACCATCCATTTCCACCACTAGTCCGATTGCTGCTGCTATGACAGCCATCAAGAGGGGAAGTCCAGAGCTACAGAAGCCACTCAGTGCTGGCTGGATATTTATTCCCGATGAATCCATTGTCACATAGAATTTAGAAATTACATTTTGATTAAAAATATTGAGAAGCTATGTTTCTTACCAAACCACAACAAAATCCAGTATTACATAAAACAGAAAAGAAATGTGGATTCAAAAGGTCAAGATTTGTGCTTGGTCGCTGAATTGGGTCAAAGCCATTAGTCCCTGTGAACTGAGTTTCTCTGTCTATAAAAAGAGAGCACCTTGGAGGTGGCCATTATGAAGTAGGAGCTTTACTTGGTCCTTATATCAAGGTGGGCACTATCAGGACAACACCAATATGCATGTGAAGAAACAATGCTCAGAGATGGAAAGTGACTGGCTCAAAGTAATTCCATTAGAAAGGAGCCAGGGGTGGCAGTATAGTGCACACCTGTAATCCCAGCATTAAGAAGCTGAGGCAAGAAGATTGTGAGTTTGAGGCCAGCAGAGAGTACAGAGACTCTATCTCACAAAAATTTTCCAAAACTTAATAAAAGACAGGGGAAGGAAAATAGGAGAAAAATGAGGCAGGGGGTAACAAGTTCGACAAGAAACGTAATTATTACCTTACTTGTGTAACTGTAACCCCTCTGTACACCACCTTGACAATAAAAAAGAAAAGAAAAGAGCCCAGGGTTTGGATCCAAATCCTGATGGTAATAATACTCTCAAAACAACTCTGATACCTACCATTTAGTCTACTACACATTTTGTCTTACACAAAGCATAGAAAGCCTCACTTCAGAAGAAGAGTTCTGAAATTCCTTTCTAGGACTACCAACTTGGACCTTACAGGTGGATGGGTTTCCTCCATTATTTTATATTAAATCGAATCTGTATCTTTAGAGAAGAGCAAATAACGAATGCGGCGCCTTCTCTGCAGGTCCTCAGAACACCGCAGATGCAATGACCTGGCGCACACCCTTGGGTAGCCTGGTGATGCTAATCGCCACTTCCTGCTGGGCCGCAGCCATGGACAGCGCCCATTCCACCCTCGGCCCCTCCATTACCTCTCCTTCATCGTCTCGTGCACCCGGCCATGCTGCACGCACTGCTCCTCCAACTCGCTGTTCCTCCTCTGTAACCTCTCCAGTTTCTCATATGTATACCTTTTTTCTTGATTGAGCTGAGCTATTTCAGATCTAGAGGTAGAAACACAGAAATAATAGATGTGAAAGGTTCTTTCTACTAACATACATATTTTGTTGCTGTTGCCGGTCCTGGGGCTTGAACTCAGGGCCTGAGCACTGTCCCTAGGCTTCATCTTGCTCTTACTACTTGAGCCACATCTCCACTGCCAGTATTTTGCTAGTTTATTGGAGAGAAGACTCTCACAGATTTTCCTGCCTCAGCTAGCTTCAAACTGTGATCTTCAGATCTCTGTTCTGCCTCCTGAGTAGCTGGAATTACAGGCATGAGGCACCAGTGCACAGCTTTAACTACATTTTTAAATGGTTTTCAATAGTACTAAGGTTTGAACTCAGGACTTTGCACTTGCTAGGTAGGTGCTCTACCACGCAAGTCACATCCCTAACCCTCCTTTTTTCTTTTTAGTTATTTTGTAAATGGTTTCTTCTACTTACAATAGAGCTAGTATGGACCATGATCCTTGTATCTTTTTTTTTTTTTTGGTCATGGAGCTTGATCTCTGGGCCTGGATGCTGTCCTTTAGCTCTTCAGCTCAAGGTGAGAGCTCTACCACTTGAGCCACAGCACCACTTCTGGTTTTCTGCTGGTTGATTAGAGACAAGAGTCTCACGGCCTTTCTTGCCTGAGCTGGCTTTGAAGCGCCATCCTCAGATCTCAGCCTGCTGAGGAGCTAGGATTACATGCGTGAGCCACCGGCAGCCAGCTCCTTCTACCCATGTCTCTACAATAACTGGGATGGCAGGTATCCACCACGTCTAGCTTTTTGCTATCAGTTGAGATAGGGCGTCTTGTGAACTTTCTGCATCTACTGCATCTTTTTCTTGTACAGCTTTATCTCAAACTCCATACTTAAACATTAACTATGTAATAAGAATTAAATTACTATACATATAATACATATATTATGCATGAGAATTTTCAGAAGATGTCTAGTAGAGGGATGTGTGCATTATAGGGATGAAGGAAGAACTTACTCTAATAGAAATGGTTCAAGCATGACCAAATCTCTCTTTTAAAAGACAAGTATTTGTTATATGTTTACTGTAGACCAGGCCTGTGCTGCTAACGAAGCCTTAGGCCTAATTCCTAGAACACAGAGTCTCTTTTAGTTAGTGGAACCCATTTAGCAGCATGTGGCTGAAAGTCCAGTCGTTCTATACTGGCTATCTCATGTGTCAATGTGGTTGGACCATGTGCCCTGATATTTGGCCACATGTTCTTCTCGTTCTATACTGGCTATCTCATGTGTCAATGTGGTTGGACCATGTGCCCTGATATTTGGCCACATGTTCTTCCCGATGTTTCTTGCAGGAGGAGATTAACATTTTAAATGGGTGGGCTCTGGGTAAAGCAGATTACCCCCTGTAGTGCTAGTGGGCCTCTTCCAATCAGATGAAGTGCTTAACAGAGGAAAGCTAACTTCTGAGTAAAAAGAGTTGTTGCCAACAGCTTGGGGTTCCACTTGAGTCACAACCCTTCCTGGTCTCTCCAGCCTGCTGAAGTAAGTCTCCATTTATCTAGACCTATGCTGATGCAGATCTATAAAGAACAGCAGTCTCCTGCCCTGCAACTTTGTCATCAAAACCATGCAGTGACAAATACTTTCAACTTCTAGAAAGTTATTTCTTTCCTATCTTCCTCCATATTTATCGATGTGTTCGTGCCGTTAACTCTCTTACGCCATTAATGGAGACATTTCAGCTAACCTATTATGACAGGGGCTGAACTGCCTGGCAGGCCTCTTCTTGCACCTCCAGTTTCAATGTATGTACTAATCTCTCATTTGTGGTTGCATTATAATAAGTACTTGGTCCACATTGTGATTCTGGCAAGCCATCTTTTTCAGTGGTTGATTTCTACATGCTTTCCTCCAGTCACTTTTCTCAAGAGGTGGAACCTACAGTTTCCTGCTTCAGGGCACAGCCCTGACTGTCCAAGGAGGGGGTGGAAATCTCGTGGTTCAGAATACAGGCTTTTCTTCATCCCTCTGTTTGTTCTAACTTCAGTGCCCCTGGTGCAGTCAGGATTCTCTGGCTTGGTCTCTTCAGAGAGGAAGCCCTGAGTCTTTGTAAAGTAGAAGCAGTGCCTGGCTCCAAGGATGAAGGTGGGAAAGCCCGTTTGGGTTTCAGCTCCACCCCATTCTCCAAGTTTTCCTGGGATTGAGAGCAGATCAACTTGGTTTTGTTTGTTGGCTGGTTTGGTTGGTCATGGGGCTTGAACTTAAGACCTGAGTGCTGTCCTACAGCTTTCCTGCTCAAGGCTCTAGCACTTTGAGCCACAGTACCACTTCCCGTTTTCTGGTGACTAATTGGAGCTAAGAGTCTCATAGGCTTTCCTGCCTGGGCTAGCTTCAAACCATGATCCTCAGATCTCAGCCTCCTAAGTAACTAGGATTACATGTGCCTGGCTCAGATAGGCTTGTTTTGTACATGTTTATTCCTCTCTGTAGATGTGAAGTCTGATATTTCTCCACTCTTAAGTCAAATATCATTTACAAATGCTCTGCCTTCACCTATTCCATTTGGTATCACTGTATTCCCTCCGGTGATGGCTGAGGTCCTACAGGATATACGCTGTCTTAGATGACCATTTCAAGTCTCAAAGTTTGCAGATGAGAAGGGAGCCTATCCAAGAAAACTGTTTCTTTCTTTTAAATTGTGAACTGTTGCCACTGCCACCATCCCTTTGTGCCCCAATGCCTTGCTAGCTGGGAGTGAAAGTATAAAATCCTTCTATAATATATTATCAGTAGTACCTTAGACTAATGATTGGGTTGTTTCCTGAAGATTAAGAAAGACTCCTGGTATAAAACAGGATACCATGGGTAGGGCCAAATTCACTTCTCTTTGTTCTCACTGTATTTTCATAGTGGAGCAAGGGTCATCCCAAGGTCATCCCAAAAGAAGCTTGTCCAGGTCTTGCCAGCAGTTTCTAAAACCTCTAGCCTTTATACAGGTACTAGTCTACTATTCATTCCTTTGAATAGCAAGATAGGCTAGATTATAGATAAGAACATAGCTTATCTCATTTTTAAACTCAGATCTGATCATCTGAACTTACTTCTCCTAATAAGAAAACACCCAGATTTGAAATAGTCCAAATGGGTTAATAATGACTTATATTTCAGAACCATTTACAATATAAAAGAACTTACAAGAAGTAATAATACAACTTTAATTTAGCATTTCTCCTAATTTTTACACTAAAAATAAATAAAAGGAGAAAAAAATCCTCAAATTAAATTAGGAAAAAAAAATGTCAAAAGAACTTTTATCTATTTTCAAGTCCTCTCCAGGAAAAAGCATTTTAAAAAGGAAAATTACAATAATAGATTTTACAATATAAAAATGTAAAACCTTTACATATAAAAGCCATATATTTCAAAAACTCACATTTATGTGAGAATATTCTTTGTAGGAAGGTTTTTCCTAGAAAAAAAATAAAGTTGTTCAGAAGGTTGCTTAACCCAGAAATCTATGAAAGGAAATTGGTTAAATGGCTTATATAATGGAATACCAAGATATTGTTCTAATGATATAGGAACTTACTAGTGTTATTTATTGACTTTTAGTGTGACATTCTTACTAATATATAAGAAATAGTAAATATTAAAAATGAGTCTGCACAGTGCAATTTCATTCCGTATTTTAATTACCTTGACTTATATGCTATGGATACATTAATACTGATTATTTCTGGTGATAAGGGTAGAAATATATTTCTTATTTTATGAATTTTTAAAATGAACATGTAATGCTTTTATTTTTATTTTTTTTTAAATAATGTTTTTATCCAGGAGCTGGTGGCTCATGCCTATAATCCTAGCAACTCAGGAGGCTGAGATCTGAGGATCATGGTTTAAAGCCAGCTTGGGCAGAAAAGTCCATAGGACTCTTATCTCCAATGAACCAGGCAAAAACAAAATCCAGACACGGAGCTGTGGCTTAAGTCATAGAGCAGTAGCCTTGAGCAAAAAAGCTCAGAGACAGAACCCAGGCCCTGAATTCAAGCCCCAAGACCAGCACACACAAAAATAGTATTTTTTAATTATCTTTTAAGTAGCTGTACAAAGGGGTTACCATTTAACAAGTCAGTTTATAAGTAAAATGCACCTAGATTGATATCACACATCTTTCACCATTCTCCCCTATCCTTCCCAAAGTAATGCTTTAAAAAAAAATAGCTTGATTTTGAAAAAAATTCATATTCAAACCAAATGCAGTATCAACTGTGGGGGAAGTTGTGGTGGGAAGCAGGGAATATTTAGGAATTCTCCCTTCTTTCTACTAAAACTGCTCTAAAAATAAAGTGATTAATTAAAAAATACAAAGAACTAGGAAAATATTTACAAAATATGAAAAACAGCATCATTAAATAAAGAATCCTATTCTAACAAAACTAAATTCAGAAAAGTACACAGACTATAAAAATATCTACAAAAGAAATACAAATCATCAATAACATTTACATAATAGTAATTTTCATTATTATCCAAAGAAATGCAAAATAAAACCTGATACTACTGTCCAATATTTATCATAGGCCTACCCAAACAGTGGAATTCATCCTTTAATGATTTTCATTAACCTAGAGGGTAATTGTTCATTGTATGAGGTAAACAGTGCTGTTTAGAAACTTGCCTAAGGTTACCCAAATGGTGAGCAGCCAGACCAAGCCTAAATGAGTAGTCCATCCCATCTGCAACGCCACCTTGCCCTCTTTTCTTCTTCAGTTTCTCACTTTTGGACATCACATACTGACAGGGGCAGATGCATACTGCGTAGAACTTAGTGTAGCCCTTGTTAATATCCTCAGGCAAACTCAGAGCCTTCCAGGCAGGGATCCATCTTAGACATCTCTATCAGGGGGACCATCAGGCCATTTTCATATTGTCTTTTATAGTAAGTAAACATTTAAAAAATTGTAAATATCTAACATATCAATGCATACAAATTATCTAATTAAGCTTTTGTTTCCTGAGTATTTACTGATGTAGAATTATGTTCATTAGTAAGACAACATTGAGAAAAAAGCAGTGGCAAAACTGTGTTTGTAGCATAATCTCAATCACAACATCAATGGAAGACATTTACACAGACATGAAAGATGACTGAACAGAAATATGTCAAAAGTGAACAGCAGTTATCTCAGGGTGGTAATGTCACAGGAAACGTTTCCCTAATTCTTCTTTGTATTTACCAAATTCTCTACATTGAGTAAGTCTTACATAATCAAAAAATACAAATGTTATTAGAAAGTAGTCATTAATACAATATGTATTATTATAACAATCTCTTGCATCATTTGCAATTTTGTGTTTTTTCCCTTATACTGGGGGAAGTTGCATACCACCTTTCACTGTTCAGTACAAATTTGACATATGTGCAAACATGTCACTCTTCATCTGTGTAGAGCTCGCAACACATCATAAAACTATTTGTAGTCCAAAAAGTAAACTTACAAGTTTGTATGTTAGTCTTCAAGATACATTATGACATGCTTATGCTTGTATTCAATGAAAGAACTGACAGTAATGTATTTCCATAGGTAATTTCTGGCTTTATAGAAGCATGAACTTACCCCTGCTTTTTTTTTTTTTGCATACCAGTTATATATAATTACATTTTCATGAAATGTAGGACATTTTGCTACTATAAGTCAGGCTATAGTAATAATTTCTGTTAAAGAAAAGTGGGACACCTTCATTTTTTATTCTTTTGGATTGTAGTTTGATTTTTTGGTAACAATTAGCATAAGGCCACTATCAGTCTTCTCTCGTGTAATATAATTTTTGTAGTATTCCAACCTAATGTCATTTAACCATGCAAGGGGAAAAAAAACAGTTCAGCCGGGTGTGTGTTCTTTTACTTCAATTAAACTCACACAGTTGGAGACCTACTGTTGCCAAAACAGTAATATAATTTATACATTATAGTCCACACAGTAAAACTATACTAAAAGTCATTTAACAATATTTATAACACCATAAAATACAGTGTTAAAATATATGAACTGCAATATGTACCAAAATTATAAAATTTGTTTCTCATCATCAGTGATTAAAACCAGGATGATTGCTCTAGCCTCAATACTCACAACCCTGGTGACAGATTAGAATTCAAATCTTAATGATCAATTTACAATTAACAAGATAGAAGTGAAACAAATTAAACCAACCATTATATATAACGAGACCCCACGGACTCCCATTGTTCCTCTTAATTACAAAACGCAAATCACAAATACACAATGGGCAATGTTAGACATCAATCCGTAAGCCTAGCAACCCAGAAAGTGACAATGACAGGGAAGAAGAGAAGTGAAACCCCACGGCCCTGGTCCTGAGCTCTGTGCCGCTGCTCTCTGAGCGTGCTTAGGTACAACCCGGCCTGGGGTGAGGGGCAGGCCACACCTGTCCCAACCAGCACCCAGCATTCTGCAGCTATATCCAGGCCAGGCTTTAGATCACACTACAAATCATACTGTTAATATTTTGCCTGGAGAGAGGAGGCAGTTCCTTTACTTGGATAAAGAAAAATCACAGATGTAACAAAGATATTTATGTATCTGCATTGAGCTCCCCCAAGAACAACTTCACACCTGCAATCAGCTTTCAGAGTATTGGGATGCAGACAGAAGGAACAGCTAAAGTTCATGTGGCTTTGACTAAAATCAGCCAGGACTTCTGCCTGGTGTCAATTACAGACAAGATGGCATTCATTCTCTTGCCTGATGATCACACATGAGCGACAAAAACACAGAATCGGCAGGTCCTTTTTAGTTTCAGCGTGTGACGTGCCATTCACAGCCCCCTAGGTTGCAGACACAACGACATGTAGAGTGCAGAGCACACACAGGACAGAAGGTTCTGTGCTAATCATTAAGAAGGCTGCATAAGAGTAAAATCAGTTTTCTCAATGCAACGTCCTGACTACTTGGAGAGAAAGCACATGCAAAACACACACACACACACACACACACACACACACACGGTACCATTTTAAAATGTTTCAAAGAGCAGCATCGCATGAGGCTGGGTGGAGAGGCGAAGTGTACTGGCACTGTGAGCCCAGGCTGTCAGTCTCTCCAGTGATATGCCTAGATCTGAGCAAAAAAGCTACTTCAAATGGTCTGAATCCATTTGTTTAATATGTCATTTGAGTAACACAAAATGCTTACAGAAATGTTGCTAATAAGGAAAGGAAGGCAAAAGAAATGTGTTTTGAATTAGTAATCAATATAAAATAAGTATAACTACTTTCAGGAAAATTTTTACTGTATTCGGGAAGAAAATCTGGACCCAAATTGCCATATGGATAAAATAATGATTTTGGAGCTGACTTTCCATAATGACAAAATGCTAAGATTTTCCTTGCATCGTAGCACAGTAGAAATGATTTAGCCCAATGTTTGGTATATGGTGTACAGGAGTATATCCCAGAGGGCTTACTAGGGCTTATTACATTTTTTTTTATTATTTTAAAAGAAACATTCATGACAGCATTAAAAAAGAAATGTATACATTACCTGACTTCTATAACTGTAAGCCCTCTGTATATCATCTTTACACTAACAATAACATTAAAAGTTAAAAAAGTAAGTAAAAGAAGAAACATTCTGAACTCTTCAGGTTTTATAGGTGGCTTCACAGCAGAAAGTAACATGGAAATGGAATGTTAAATTTGGCATGAATGAGCTGTTGGAAATGTCATAGTAGGAAACCAGAGAGAAATGAGACTGGCATTGATAAGAAATCAACAAACAAACAACACCTAAATCACAGTTAGTCTAGCTACGTCTTTCTTGTTAGGTATACAAAATACACCATTTAAAAACTTTAGAAGCTCCTTAAAGTTTTAAGATCATGATCTGCACCACAACCATGTCTACCTCTTTTTGATACTGCTTTGCCCTTGGAAAAGTTTCCACTGTGGTACACAGGCTTTGTGTTTGTCAGAAAATGGCACTCAGACTTTCACTGGCTAAAATAATAAGAGTTTGGAAGAGTTACAAAGTGCCAGTTAAGGCCCTTCAGATAAAGGCACCAATGACAACAATAGCACATGTCTGTTACTACGTGGGAAAAGCTGGGAAAGGTGCCTCACAGCTGGCATTCCACGTCTGTGGCTCTGAACCTATGGGTGAAGATAACCATGGGTTAAAATACCGAGACTCTACTCAACATGCATTGTTTCTGGTCATCCTTCCCTGCACAACACAGTATAACAACTATGTATAGAGCATTTGCATTGCATCAGGTGTTACAAGCAATTGAGATAGGATTTCAAGTATGTGCGAGAGAACTGGGAATGTAGTTCAATGGTAGATCACTTGCATAGCATGCATGAGATCTTGGTTCCATCCCAAACATAGCAAACATTGAAATGAAAAAGATAAAACACAGAGGAGAATGTTTCTAAATTCTATTCAAATACAAACTCAAATACCATGTCATTTTGTATAATGGATTGAGCATCTACAGCTGTGGGTATCCCAGGGTCCTTGAAACAACCAATCCCCTGTGGATACTGTAAGACAGCAGGGTATGCATGCCTGCATGTGTGTATGCGTGCATGGATATATGTATGTAGGTATATGTGCTTCTCTCCTTCTTTTTGAATTCCAAAGAGTTATTTTCTGCATCCTGCCTGACATCAAGAAAGAAACAGGCTGGCACTGGCAATCAGATCAGCATGTGGGGTATAGCACTACACCTGTTTGTTTCATTCATTCATCATTCATTCAATAAACATGCATTGGGTGCCATCTATGTGTCAGATACGAAGACGCATGTTCAGTTTACAAAGTAGTGGTCAGGAGCTGGAGGAATCAGAAGCAAGAGGAGCAAGGGACACTGAGATTCGAGTTCTCTAGATCTGTACAGAGTAAGTTGATAGGTCTAAAGGAAGAAAAAGGACACAGACTAGAGCTTCACCTTGGCTCACAGTCCAAGTACAACTATTTCTCCATGGGCTTTAAAGGTTAACTTTCCCTTCTTAACCTTTCCCACATTGCTACAGTAGCCAGAATTGTCTACCCCACCCCCACCTCCCTAACCCCGCCCTGTCCTTCCCTTGGGTCCTCTCCCCTCCAATCCTCTTCTCTTCTGTCCTCTTCTTGTTTTTTTTTTTCCCCTTCTCATTTAAAAGATAGGGGGTTCTGGCTATACTGCCCAGGCTCACACTTCTGCTTTACCATCTTGAAGACTGGGGGGCTTGGGTGCTCCACATCTGACAGATGAATATAAAATACTACAGTTATTGTAAGAAAGTCTATAGACTTGGGAACTAGAAATTCCTAGATTAGATAGACCTATAGATCTCCCAGTCAGCAGCTAACAGTTTTGGTTTCCTTACCTGTAAAAGAAGATAATTAATTCCTGTCTCAAGCTACTGTAATTAAGTAATGCATGTATTAATTAAGTAATACATCTTCATCTCATCAATGTCCCTAATTATTTGACCTAAAGGTATCTTTTGTGTGTTCATGGAGACTTCTCCTAATATATTAAACTATGTTAACTCTGTCATCAGAGGGTTTAAAAAGTGTTCTACCTGTCTGCATCTGCTATTACAATAATTGCCACCTTGATATTTGTTTTCTGAAATGTCATTATTTCAATTCTAAACATTAAAAGTCAGCCGGGCGCTGGTGGCTCACGCCTGTAATCCTAGCTACTCAGGAGGCTGAGATCTGAGGATCGCGGTTCAAAGCCAGCCCGGGCAGGAGAGACTGCGAGACTCCTATCTCCAATAAACCACCAGAAAACCGGAAGTGGCGCTGTAGCTCAAGTGGTAGAGCGCTCGCCTTGAGCTGAAGAGCTGAGGGACAGCGCCCAGGCCCAGAGTTCAAGCCCCACGACCGACCAAAAAAAAAAACAAAAAAAATTAAAAGTCAGGTAACAGTATGCATACATAATTATTGAAAAACACCTAGGCTGGGCTGGGCAGTAGCTCCATGGTCAGAGCTTGCCTACCACACACAAAGTCCCCGGGCTCCACACCTAGCACCAGTCAACAAACAAATAAATGTGTCTGCATGAACAATGATGAAAATGTTCACTCAGAACGTATTTTCACAGAAAACTTTCATCAGCAGATAATTTTAACAATAGATGGCAACATAGTATAAATGCTATTTGTTAAGGAAAAATTAAGTAATCAAGCAAACAGCACTCTGGAAGGATTATGTAACAGTACCTACCTGCTTTTTTGAGATATTTCTTCCAATTTCTTGGCTAATGTACAGCACTCTTCCTTTAACTTTGTCAAAAATGTATTCTGGGAGGTCAGCAAGGAATACTGTTCATTTTCTAGAAATAACAATAAACCCACCAACATAAGACTTTTAAGGTTTTATTTGTGCAGTGTCCCCATATCCGCATATGATCACAACATATTTCTTGGAAGCTACTAGATTGCTTTCACTGTCCTAAGTTAAAGGACGTGTCATCTGGCAAGACAGTGTTTCTTGTGAGACATTTCTTTCATAATAAAATTATACACCATCAACATTTTTATCATATCAGCTTGTGTAACATTTTAGCATGTTCATAAATTGTCAAATACCTCAAGTGAAGTCATAGATGCTTATATCTTTGTAATATGCAAGATATTATATTTTATTTTGACAATTTTACTATAAACAGTGTCAAAATTCTCACAACCAGATAATTCTGAACTAAAATCATCAAGGAATTCTCTTTGGGGCTGTAACTCACGCTTTATGTTTTGCATTTGCACAAAAATTTCCACCACCCCTCCTTGACTTTTGCATATGTTCCCCAATTATGAAGGTGAAATACATGATCTTACACTGGACTTTACTGTCAATAGTGTCATTGCCAATACAATGAATAGTTGTTCAAAGAAACTGAAAAGTGTAATTGTGTGTACATACAATAAAAGGAAGTGTTCTTGAGGGAATTTTAGCAACTGAAAACTCTTATCTACTCTCATATTCTGCCAACAAATCTGGGGTCACTAGGATTCTGCTGGCACTTGGGGAAAATGATCACTTAACCTTTAATTTCCTTTTTGGGACTTTTAGTGGAAAAATTGCTCCTAAAATCGGGTGACTTTTCATTTCTTCTGGCCAAATGCTATGAAAAGAAATTCTCCACTGCAAGGGCTAAAGGGAATTGTGCAAGTCATTATATCATCTGCTTTTTTAAAAAAATGAGTAAATAGATTATTTAATAAGATTTATGGTAGTGATTTTTCACCTATGGGAGAAGAAATATTATTTAATATATCAATGAATATAATCTACATTATATCTTGTGAAAATTACCTCTGAGTAATTACTCTCTTTCAATTTTAGCTAATTGATTGGCAAAAAGCATATAACATACAACGCAAAATAAATCAAGACCCTTAAATTAAGCAACATCTTTCTGGAAGAGGCAGGATCAATTAAACTTTGTTTTAATAGTATACAGCATAGAAAATGTGGTGTGGAATTATAATGACTGACACTGTCTTGTTTTGACTAACACTGTCTGTGAACACACAACTCAAAAGTGAAAGGAACTACAGAATGCTCCGACTGAACAAATCAAACTGCCTATTTTCAAAGTGCATTTTACTTTCAAATTAAAGGTAAAGAGTTACTGGCCAATTCAGTCTGCAGAACACTGCCAACGTGATGAAAGATGGCAATTTTTCGCCAAGCTGCCAGCTGTGGTCAGTGCCTTGTATTAGTGAATTTTAACAGCAGTTGTGAGAACTTGAAGAATGCAAAGGATTAAACATCACTCGAGATTGGATTGGGGGAGGTGGGGAAATCATACAAATGCTAAAAATGTTCGAAGCTGCAAAGATTAAATAAAGGAACATATCAATTTGGAGCCACTGAATTACATCCAGCTGCGACAGTGAATTAAGAACCGATTAATGGCTAAAGCTTTTCTCCAGTTTGGATGCTGAAGCAAACTCATTAGGCTTTTAGAGTAGCTATAATGTGTGTACTGTGGGAACCGTTCAGTGCTATTCAGGAGACTCTAACTGTAAGCTCAGAGCATTTCCCGCAGAGCTTCTGATGCTATTTTCTTTATATAACATGTGTGCCTGAAAACCAAGCCAAAAACAAGCCCTTTGTTTTTCTACTTTGTTGTGGTCTCTCTCAGCTTTACGTTTCTTGAACACAGGTAAATAAACTCATAATCCAGATGGTGCAACAGATGTGTGAGCAGCACTCTGAAATCAACAGACAGTGGGCAATACTTTCCATTTTCTCTTTTAAACGCTAACTAATATGTAATTCGGAATCTCCGGTGTAGTTAGCATCTGCTCCCTTCGGCCAGCCAAAGGTTACAGGTGTTCCTGATGTCATTTCACAGTAAGGCGTGGGCCTGGCTGGTAAGCAAGTGCCCAGGCTCTAATCTCTCCCTACCACCCACCAGTTTTGTCGTGCTGGGTCTCCATTTGCTGTATCTTCTGTGTCAGCTCCTGTTCTCGCTGCTGAGCCTGAAGGGCTTGGGCCTTTGCTTCGTTACTAAAGCTCTGCTGAATGCTATCTTTTTCCAGTCTGCAAAACAGAGAGAAGACACAGAAATGGGATCTGCAGGTGCCCGGACCTCCGCACTTCCCTGCAGATCACAGAGTGGACAGGCAGTGAATTGTTAAACGTAAGAAGACTGCCTCTCCACAGCACTCCCAACCCCAGAAGGCAGAAAATCAAAGGCTTCCTCATGCAAGGTGAGATGCATGGCAAACTGACTAAAGCTCTAAAAAAAAAAATCATGACAATTCAACACTGAATTCTATAATCTTTAAGCACGCACACACACACACACACACACACACACAACATTCTTACTGTTTTGCACTAACAATCAGTCTTGATAGCTTTGCACTAACAAGTCAATCTTCAGAGTGGTCAATATTTCCTAAAGATTATTCCAAAAATAACGTAACTCCATTCTTAAGGAAAACTGAGATTCCTAAAACTAGATGACTCTAAAATGGAATCTCAACTGCCACACGGGGAGACCCTCTCTAGAGGCCAGCAAGCAGTTCTGCAGCACGGTGCATGTGTGCACTAAGTATGAAGATGCAAACCAAAAGATGCCCATAGCACTTCCTGGTAAAATCTCTCTTCAGATTGTGTTAACTGATCTGGCAGGGTGAGAAGCTTCACAGGCAGAGACAGCGTCCCATTCCACCATATTAGGACATCCTCCTAGCCCACAAGGCTGTATCTCAGCCCCGTGGTTCCTAAAGGGAGAAAGGCCACCAGTGACCACCTGCCATGTCGGTTCTTCAAGCTCTAAGAATGAGAAAGTGATAGGAGGGTTTCCTTCAATTAAGGGACTTAGTTATTTCTAACTCCTGATCTCCTTGTGGGCATTTCTCAACCACGCTGCTTTAGTTTACTAATTGAGATATTTACTGCCTTGCCTTTGCCAAACTAAAAATAAACAATTCCATAAAGCTATCACTACCAGTCTATGTACCGCTGTGGAACTTCAAATCACTGGCTTCTAATTATAAAGCAACATAAGGAAAGCCTGTATTGAAATTGGTCAATGCATGTGGTAATGTTGTAGTGTAAAATTCCAGAATGAAAATACACCCACACCTCACTCAAATGGAATCATCAGGGGTCCATGCTAAATGTGAAATAAGGTCCCTTCTGGTACTTCTAACAACAACACCCCCTGGAAGCAGTCCAAGGTCTTGTCTCACACTCGGTTCCAAAGTAGTATATTGCAACAAACGGATAGTCAGACAAGGCTACTTTCTGCCTTCCCCACCACACCACAGATTTTCTGGCTGGAGACCACTGCACATGTTTCCTCTTCTTGCTGGGGTGTCCTCACCCACCGATCCAGCCTTGGCATTCCTTTAGGGCCTTCCTCGCCCCTTCCTCCAGCATGACTACCTTCCCTCAGTAACCTCACTATCTGTTGGGACATCCTACAAAGACATCTATCACACTTTGGCTATTGGTTTACATGGCTGTATCCTGCTGTCACCGTGGTCTTTCTGTCTGGAGCCCACATCGGTCCATGGCACACAGGCAATGGGCAGTGACGGAGTGATGATTAGATGTTCTTATACCCTTTCCACAGTGGGGGAGGAAGGGCGCAGACTAAGTGAGCCTGGAGCAATCTGCACAGGACTTACGTGATGGGGTAAAAATTGTCACACACCTCACTTGAGCGCTTGCACAAGATGGCTCTTGGGCGGGGGAGGGGAGGCACTAACAGCTGGAGATGCTGCTGCTGAAGGAAGCGACTTCAAAGGACCTCTGCATGCTTCACGGGTAGCCAGGCCCCAGTCGGGGCTATGGCCAGAGCATACGGGCAGGGAGGACAGGAGGGGCTCTGAGACCCCTAACCACCAGTGGCCATAAAATTCACTCTCCAAAAACCCAGTATACATTGGAAAGGGAAAATGGGTATTTTATTAATAATTATGCCAAAATCATAGTCATACCTAAGACTATCTGCTGCGAAAGGGGCCTTACAGATCCCCAGCGTGAAGAGCCGCCAGTCTCATGGAGACACTCTGATTGACCAGGTTACAGATCCCCAGTGTAAAGGGCCACCAGTGTCTGAGACACTCTGACTGACCAGGAAAGAAGAACCACTTATAAAATGATCCACTCACAGGCTGCATAATGAATGACTTAGATGCAAATGTAAAATCAAAACTACTTACTTAGAAAAGCCTATTTTTTTTTGTCCCGTTGTGGGGCCTGAACTCTGGGCCTGGACACTGTCCCTCATCTCTTCTGCTCAAGGCTAGCACTCTACCACTTGAGCCACAGCGCCACTTCCAGCTTTTTTCTTTTTGCTTATGTGGTGCTGAGGAATCGAACCCAGGGCCTCATGCATGCAAGGCAAGCACTCTACCACTGAGCCACCTTCCCAGCCCCAAAAGCCTATTTTATAATGCTCTAAAGGTGAGGCGATAATAGATTGAAAGAATTAGAGGCCAGATGTTCACACCTGTGATCCTGGCTACTCAGGAGCTTCGACCTGAAGGATCAAGGTCAAAGCCAACCTGGACAGGAAAGTCCTCAAGATTCCATCTCCAATTAACCAGCAAAAAGGTAGGCTGGAGGCACGACTAAGTGGTAGTACTCCAACCATGAGTGCGCAAGCTGTGTGAGCGTGGGAAGCCCAGAGTTCAAGCCCCAGAACAAAAACAAAAGCCATGCAACCAAAAAAAAGTAGGTATCCATGGAAAGAATCCAAAGCAATCGATTAAGTATTCACTGTGACACTCTTATGTAAAAACACCATATTAGGCACTGGGTTAAATAAAAATAAATAAAGCATAATCCTTGCTCCTCGTAGTGAGTTCAGAATGGATAAACAAACAAACAGACCAAAGAAACGATGGGAAAATAGTTCACAAGAAAGGTATAAGAGGAAAAACTACCAAAGTGTAGAAGAATAAGAGACCAGCTGAGATGGGAACCTAGAGAAGGGTAGTAAGGCCAGTCTCCCATGACTGGTTTACGTCTAGTTCTCAGTCGTTACCATTGATGATCGCATCTGACCAAGCTCCTAGTTAGTTCTATTTTACAAATTAGAATAAAAGCAATGGTGGTAGAGAGGAATACTGGGTAGTTATTAGAATGGGCTGAAGGTCACAGGGTAGTGAGACCACAAACAAGCTAAAAGTCCATCACCTGTGGAGAAAGAGACTGTGTTACAGTCTTACAAGAGAGTAATAACACTCCAGCAACAGAAGAACACATGGAGTATGTCTGGGTAACGGCACAAGTATGACTTATTGGAGATTTTTCAAGTTCACTTTTAATTTTGTAGCTAGATTAAGGATTAAAGAGTTTCTGATGATCCTCAGGTTTAACAACAGTCCTGACGCCTCCAATCTGAGTTAATGGCAGTGTGGGTGACCAGGCACTCCACCATCTACCTTGTCTCCACTCACCTCTTTACTGAGGTCTGAAGCGCTGCTGGTACTCAAACCACCTTATAAAGCATCATACATATCATTTTGACATTAATGTATCTGTGCAGCAAACAAAACTTGCAAGAAGGGGCTGGGGTATAACTTAGTGGTAAAGTGTTTGCCTAAAATGTACAAGGATCTGGGTTCCCTCTCTAGCACTACAAAATAAGTAAGTAAACCTCTATGAGATCTATAATAAACCAGCTGAAAAATATTCTTTTTTGGGGGGGGGTCCGGTTGTGGGGCCTGAACTCTGGGCCTGGGCGCTGTCCCTCAGTTCTTCAGCTCAAGGCTAGGGCTCTACCACCTGAGCCACAGCACTACTTCCGGCTTTTTTCTTTTTGTTTATGTGGTGCTGAGGAATCGAACCCAGGGCCTCAGGCTGCAAGGCAAGCACTCTACCACTGAGCCACCTTCTCAGCCCCAAATATTCTTGAAGTAATAGAGAGAAAGCTGTTAGGATTTCAGATGTATGATAACATGATGTCCATTTGTCCCAATGCTGGGTGATACTAGCTTTGATCTCTTGGTTGACATCACCAGCATGCTAAGAAGTGTTTAGTAACAAGACTCAGGGTTGTGGGGGGCTGATAATCCCTCATTTGTAGTGCTAAGGATAGATATTTACATCTCAATTTTTAAAAATTATCTTTTGGTAGTTGTACACAGGAGTTTCAGTTCAACAAATGAGCATGTAAGTACAATGCATCTTGGTCAGTGTTCCTCCTTGCATCATTCTCCTGTTTTAAACTATCAAAGTGACATCACCGAACGTCAGGTTGGGAAGAAAAAGGCACTATCAGCAGGAGAGATTGACTGTGACAGCCCCAGTACGCTGGAGTCACCTGAGCTCTCCTAGGCTTCTCTGCTTACCCCTTTTAACTGACAGGTAATACATCGGAAGACACTGACAATATACAAACATCTTATTCTACTATCACCTACTGGTCTTACATCTAAGATGATTCACAATTCTCTCTCTACTTACATTAGTTAACATTGTCCTGTATGAAAGAACTTCACTTTCTTATTTTATAATTTACTATTATCTGTACAGAGTTCTGCATTCTTCTTTGGTTTAATGATCAGTAGGGTTTGTTTGTTTTATGGTTGTGTGTGTGCATGCGCGCATGTGAATGAGCACACGTGTGTGCATGAACACCACTCTTGGGGCTGAACTTGGGACCTAGCACTGTCCTTGAGCTATTGTGCTCAGGGCTAGTGCTCTACCACTTTGAGTACATTGCCACTTCTGGCTTTTTAAAGTAGTTAATTGATAAGAGCTTCAAGAACTTTTCTATCCCAACTGGCTTTGAACGTTGATCTTCAAATCTCAGACTCTTGAGTAGCTAGGATTATAGGCATGAGCCACTGATGCTCAGAAGTAGGAAAAATTTTAAGTTCAACTCATCTTGTAATCAGCAAGCTCCAACATGGAACCCTGCAAGCTGATTCCTGAGGCGTCTCCTGTGCACTTTGTGGCTCTCTACCCCAAGATGCATCTATCTTGACTCAGCATTTGTCCAAAAAGCTCTCTGTGCATTTTTTGGAGAAATCAGTAATAGTTTATGATCATTGTTATTGTGAAGCTGCTGTTTCTAGGTCATTTTAAGAATATAATAGTTAGGTGCTTTGGCTCACACCTGTAATCCTAGCTACTCAGGAGGCTGAGATCTGAAGACTGCAGCTTGAATCCAGCCCCAGGCAGAAAAGCCTCTGGAACTAAGGCCCAAGTGGTAAAGCACTAGTCTTGAGCAATAAAGCTCGGGGAAAGTGCCTGGGCCCTGAGTTCAAGTCCCAGGACCACAAAACGGAAAGAAAAAAGAAGAAAGAAAGAAAGAAAGAAAGAAAGAAAGAAAGAAAGAAAGAAAGAAAGAAAGAAAGAAAGAAAGAAAGGAAGGAAGGAAGGAAGAAAGAAAGAAAGAAGAGAGAGAAAGAGGGAGGGAGAGAGAGAGGGAGGGAGAGAGAGAAAGGGAGAGAGAAGGAGGGAGGGAGGGAGAAGGAGGGAGGGAGGGAGGAAGGAAGGAAGGATAGAAGGAAGGACGGATGGACAGACGGATGGACGGACGGAAAGAAGGAAGGCAGGCAGGCAGGCAGGCAGGCAGGCATAAATAGGAATACAACTAAGAACACAAATATAAGCCTTATATATAGACATGTACATTCATACTAATACTTTCCATTATAATCCAACAACATAGAGAATTATGGAAATTGTAATTTTCTTTTTCAATAGTAAGAAACTTGACTCCTATTCTCTTTACCATGTTTACTTAAACTTGGAAGTTGCAAAAAGTTTCAAAATTGCTAATCTACAGAAGGCAAATCTACCAGTAACTCGAATTAAATTTTTATAGTTTTGTTTTGCTTCATTCTTTTTACAACACACACATACTATTTGTAGTTGATTCTGTTTTTATTTTAGGAAAATGGTCTTGAAAGATGGTTGAGAACAATAGGTAGCTCACATAGCTAGATGTCAGAGAATGTCATATGTCGACTTATTATCTATATGACTATGGACAAGCAAATTTTTCCTTTTAATCAGGTTCTTTATTCAAATAAAGCAAAAAAATCTTAAAGGCTAGATCACTTTACTAAGCCACAATTTATTAATGTTTACCATAAGTGAACCATTTTCCATATGTTCCTTTATTTACCCTCCTACTAACCTTTTAAGGTAGGTTGTCATATTAGTGTAAATGAGGAAAGATTGAAAGAGACTGTACAATCTATACAAGTTCCCAAATTATCAAAGGTGTAGCCAGGAAACCCTGACTCTCTGACTGAAGTCCACACACTGAACACTTTGCTTTAGTCTCTGACTTCCAAGATATGCAGACAAGTGAGAGAGGGTTAGAAGCTAGGTGCTCAGTTATCCACAGCATCCGGCCAGAAAGCCAGACCCCAATCTAGTCATCCTTGTCTGCCATTTGGCCCATGTGCTACTGGATCACTTCTTCCTGTAATGACACCATCAGTTAGCTGTATCCTCTTTGAAGAAATGTATAAACTTTCCAAGAACGTTGAAAGGAACCACAAGCCGGTCGCTGGTGGCTCACGCCTGTAATCCTAGCTACTCAGGAGGCTGAGATCTGAGGATCGCGGTTCAAAGCCAGCACGGGCAGGAGAGACCTTGAGACTCCTATCTCCAATAAACCACCAGAAAACCGGAAGTGGTGCTGTAGCTCAAGTGGTAGAGCGCTCGCCTTGAGCTGAAGAGCTGAGGGACAGCGCCCAGGCCCAGAGTTCAAGCCCCACGACCGACAAAAAAAAAAAAAAAAAAAAAACTCTCTAAAAATAGAAAGGAACCACAAATACATCTGTTTAGAGTTGTCCAGAGACTCTCAGGAAAGATGGGGTATATTCATTTATCTAGAATGAAAATGCCCGGAGAACCTGGATCTTGAACCCAAGAACCTGGAACAGCAACCGCCATGCAACAGTGCAGTCAATAAATATCTGATTAATAAATAAACGAACAAACTGATAACTGTTAAGAGACAGAGACATGGTAATATGTACCTCATAGGTGTAGCCTCCTGTCTCAAGGCTAAAAGAGAAAGTTCCTACTTTAGCCAAGAATTTCATTTCATTAGTTATTACTGAAAATAACAATACAAAAACAATCGGTTGCATTAGTGGACAGCATGATGTCTTTCATATTGAGAAGGACCCAATATCCAGGGATTGTTTGCTGCTAGTGGGGACTAGGTTCTCATCGTTGAGCCAATGCAGGCCCCTGGGAAGGAACAGGCAGGAAAAGGAGTCAGGTTCTATAACCCCTACTTCCTCAAGACTGAAAAGAAAAAACAAAACTAAAAAACCTCAATGGCATCATTCAGATTTCCTAGAGGCAATTACTTCTATTTTCTTCACTGCAAACTATGTCAGGACGTTAAGTGCTATGTTGAAATCCAAGTTCTCAGCTCCCAGCATGAGTCATGTCTAGGAGAGAAAACAGAAAGTAAAAGGAGGTCGACTTCTTTCAAAGGAATGTACAGGAAGGGTATGTGTGGATAGATATCTTCTGTTTTGATCACACCTGCTCAGCTCATATTTCCTTCAAGCCATTTTTCATGCCCAGCGGTATGAAATCCCAGGCCTCATCCGACTAGGGAAGTGCCCTGCACTGAGCTATGCCCCTAGACTACTCCCTACCACCCCTAATCCTTGACCAGTCTGTGCTTCCTGCTTTGCAAAGCACATTCAAATGCACTGACCTCTCTTGACTTCCAAACAAATCTAGGAGGCAGGGAGGTGCAGCAGACAGCCCTGTGTGGCACAGAAAGCATCGTGAGCTCAGGGAATTAAGAGATTTGCTCAAAGCCACACAGTGAGTAAGTGGTAGAGCTGGAAGCAGACCTGTCTTCTCCCTCCAAGTCCAGTGTTCTTTTTATTCCACGGTACTGTTTCACATGAGGGGTTTGTTTAATCCAAAAGTGTAATGCTCATCCATTCAACAAATACTTAAGCCACTTCTGTGCCAACCATGAGAGTACGGAGATGTATCTGTACACAAGCTACAGCCCATCCCCACACAGCTTATAATCCACTGAACTCAATAAAGAGGTTTCCAAACAAAAAGGCAACTATTAGAGTCTGGCAAATATTAAGTTAGGGTTCAATTCTTGCTGTCACGTAGGTGGACAGGACAGTAGTAAAGGAGTGGATGTGGACAGTGGGGTGTGTTTGGGGGCTCTCAGGAAGCTTAAAAATTTATAGGCTTAAAATATGAGTGGGAATGAGAAGAAAATTGTGACAAGTGAAGTGGACAGCATGTGCAAAGATCCAGGAAGTAGAGATAGCCAGGTGCCATTGGAAAACTGCAATAATTGTCGTATGACTGGAGGCTGGAATGGGGGGGGGGCGGGGAGTAGTGAGCAGTTGGTGGAGGGGAGATTATTGAAGAAAGATGAGACTAGAGATGGAGGCAGGAGCCAGAACTTGCAGCTATTTTTAAGGCCTTCATCCTGAGGGAAATAGGGAGCCAACGTAGGGTTTTAAGCAGGGGAGTGTTGTGATCACACTCATGCTCGAGAAAGATCACTCTGGCTGCAGCTTGGGAACAGATGGGGAAGGGACAACATTAGAAGCAAGGAAGGCACTTATTACTACAGCAATAGTAAGAGCAATTTCTACAAAGGTTCTTTAGCCATGGAAATACTGAGGCTGGACTGACAGATACTGAGGCTGGACCGCCACCAAAGGCCTACTTCTCTAGTCTTCTATCTTTATTTTTTCCCATAGCTCCAATATATCTAATAGGACTAGAACAACCACATTGCAACTTTACTCCTGCATTTGCACACTGTAAAAAAAATCATATTTCCTATTTCTGATTTCTCTATGGGAACTAATGACTGGTCCATTCTTGCCTTTCTTTTCTGAAATAAGTATCAGTTTATTTCCATGATCCTAGTAATCAAACATTCTGATGAGGAATTTAAATCAGATCTCAGTAGGATCAATGTGCATTACACTTGCATTTCTGTTAGCTGTCAATGGATAAGCTTCAGCCTCTAATTGTATGACTAATTGAAAGGTTTCTATTCCATTACTGAAATGCTCTAGAAATTAGTTTATAGGACCAGTTACTAAAATGGAGGAGGGATATTGGTTTCTTTGTAGCTATCAAGTTTTTTAGAAATATGCTATAAGAGAAAAGAATTATAATTATCAAATACATTTTATAGTAGCTCATTTCTTCAATATGATAGAGTAATTTTTCACTTATTTGAAAATGTTGAGAGAGAGGTTCTGCACATGAGAAAAGCTTTTACACAACTGAGCTCTGATCATTTGCAGTAGAAAAATTTCAACTATGCATTTACCTTCTTAAGCAAACTACACCAAACACAACAATCTCTCACTGATGGTCAAAGATCAAAAGCTGCATATGAGGCCCTCTTTCTGATATATGAGGAAGTCCAGGGGATCATGGCTCATTTGGCTTTTTTTATTTCATATATTTTTATATTTTCAAACTTTCCTGTGAAAGGTGTAGTTTTTTTGTTTTTGTTTTTGTTTTTTTTTGAGGTCATGGGGCTTGAACTCTGGGCCTGGGCACTGTCCCTGAGCTCTTCAGCTCAAGACTAGTGCTCTAGCACTTGAGTCACACTGCCACTTTTGGTTTTCTGATGGTTAATTGAACTTAACAGTTTCGTGGACTTTCCTGTCCAGGCTGGCTTTGAACCTCAATCCTCAGATCTCAGTCTCCTGAGTAGCTAGGATGACATAGATGTGAGCCACTGGTGCCCAGCAAAGGTGTGGATTTTTTAGACAGGGTCTGGCTAGATAGCCCATGCTATGCTCAAACCCACACTTCTTGCCTCAGGCTGCCACGTTCTGAGATTATAGGCATGCACCACTATGCTTCCTCATTATTGTGTCTTTCATTCCCAACATACTGACCAAAAACACAAATCACTCAATAGTTTTTATTATAAGAAAAGTTTCAGATCCTTTTTTTTTTTATTGGTCGTGGGGTTTGAACTCTGGGCTTGGGCGCTGTCCCTCAGCTCTTTAGCTCAAGGCTAGTGCTCTACCATTTGAGCCACAGCGCCACTTCTGGTTTTCTAGTGGTTTATTGGAGATAAGAGTCCTACAGACTTTCCTGCCTGGGCTGGCTTTGAAGCGTGATCCTCAGAACTCAGCTTCCTGAGTAGCTAGGATTAGAGGTGTGAGCCACCGGTGCCCGGCTTTCAGATACTTTTTTAAGAGAACCAAAAATATAGAAGCACATCGATCTGCTTACAATTCTTTATTGGTTATTTTGCTAACATTTGCTGTCGCTTTTGTTTTATTTTCTAATGTCTGAAAGTAATGCCTTAAGATAGTCTCATTGATTCTGCACAGAAAAGTGTTTTGTAGTAGTTATTTAATTCTTAAAAAAATATTGTTTTGATAAGTGGATCAATAGAATGTGGTACATATATACAATGGAACTTTAGTTATTCATTAGAAAGAATGAGTATGTCATTTGCAGGGAAATGAATGGACCTAGAAGAAATCATGTTAAATGTTATAAGCTAAGCTCAGAGACAGTGCATGTTTTCCTTCGTATGTTGAAGCTAGACCTAAAATATAAGTGGACATGAGAATCTATATAGGACTCTATACATTCACACACGTAATAAAGAAAGATATCCTCAGGGGAGGAACCCAAAGCTATAACTGCTCTGAACATTCAAAATGCTATTTATCAAAATGGATTCCAGGAAACGGAAACAGTTTTTGTTGTTGTTGTTGGTGGTGGTGGTGTTTTTAATGTGGGTTTTTTGGTTTTTTTGTCTTTGGAGGGGTAGGCAAAAGGGGAACACAGCAAGGGGGGAAGGAGGGTGAAAATGCAATCATGCAATTCAGTAGATACTTTGTAGAAAATGAACTTTGTAACTTATAGGCAGGGATGGAAGGGAAAAAGGCAAAAGTGAAGGAAAGGATGACACTGTCCCCAAAGATGAACTCATTACCCAATTTATGAAATGGAAACCCTTTTTTCAATACCTTAATACTATCAATAAAATTATATTAAAAATAAGACAAATGATTAAGTATTTGTTTTGTTTCTTGGAGACAGTCTTTCTATAGCTCAAGCAGGCCTGCACTTGAGGTCCTCCAGCCTCAGCCTCCTGCATGCTAGAATTACAGGAGTGCACCATCAATGCGCTTTTGAATTTATGGATGGGCTTGTGAATTTATATCCCAGTTTATAGCTATGTTTCAAATGAGTGACAAGCCGAAAATCTAAGTGTGAGTACGTGGGCACTGCTGTAATAAAGACAGAATTCATTACTGCAGAGATGGAACACTGTTGGTCCGGCATACAATCTGCTGTGTGTAGGAATTAGGGTTGTGCTCTACTTGGTAACAAGAACAGCAGATCATTTTAAAAGCTTATTAGACATGTCTGTCACCTCTCCATCGATGGAACTGAAGAGGGCTACATTTTCAAGAGAGAAACTGACCTGAGCCTGTTCTCAGGTTCTCACTGTGCTACTCCCGTTCTCCCACACGAGACAGCCACGGTTCCAGCCAGTGCCTAGGTCTTACTCTTCATTAGAACTTTTGGCTTTGAGTTACTTAATGTGTGGCTTTGTGGTTCTTGTTTGTCGTACAGCCTATCTGCATTTTAGAGTGTTTCTTTCCTCTGCTTTGGTGAATGTGAATGCTGCTTCTCAGTCTTGGTCCTTGCCATTCCCACTGTGGCAGACTACTCCTTTTGCTGATGCCCTATTTCTTCTTTTATCTTCAATCTAGCTTTAACCTCATTTCCACAAGGCACCTGCACTTAGTATATTCAAGTCAGAGGGAGCCAGGACCTGAGAAAGGAATACAAGCCACTGAAAAAGACGTGTACCTGAGGCCACTGTCCCTTCATCTCACCACTATCAGGGTCATGTGACTCCTTTGCACACAGAAAGCTGAGAGCGGGCAGATGTTGAGAGAACAGCTCTAGTATCTACCAGAGTTGGCATCAAAGTTCCGATTCCTCCATTTACTGGCTCTGTGCCCGAAGGGATTCACAAACCCTATGACTGAATTTTCTCAAATGGACAAAGGGTGAGAGGATAGGCCCATAAAGTGTTCTTGGTATAACATCACCACATGGTAAGTTCTAAAATGGTAACAAGTAATCATCAACATTTCCAATTATTACTTCCTCGAAAATGATTATTCAATGTGAATTAATCAATACAATAATTCAAAGACAGTCAGTCATAAGGAAAAAATTAAAACTGTCCTTGGGTTTCGCTACCAGCTCTGGGGAAGGTAGGGAGAGCGTTTGTGCTGAGGCCCCGGCTCAATTCCCAGCCCCTTCAGGGACCGGCTAGTGCACTATCCAAGCAGAGCTTCATCTGAGTGTCCGCCTCGGGTCTCACTGTGTGCAGCGACAGTTTCAGCACTGTCCAGCCTGCATCGCCACAGAAATGCCCGATGTCCTCCCTCGAGTCATGGACTGGCACTCGTCTGTAGGCCTCAAGTTTGTTTTCAAGCAGTCCTAATGTTCAGAGATGGGATGGCAAGAGACAGGGCCCCACACCGGGATGCTTGTGCATGTGCCCTTCATCCACTGCTCTTCAGGGGTCGGCAGCATCCTCCCTCTCTTCCTCCGCCCGGCCTCATCCCAGCAAGACTAACCAAAGTGAGGCTTGGCCACTTCCCCAAATTAAATGAACAGCTGGCGTGACATTTTTGCTTCATTAATGATTCTCATAGCTATAGACATGGAATTCAGAGGTGTTTAAGTTCATGAGACTCAACTACATTGACCTTGGGCGACGTAGGGAAATTCTACAGCTAGTAAAGCAGCCAGTGGCCATGGTAGGCTACCACAGACCTGAGATGTGGCTACATTCAAGCAGGATTGTGCTGTACGTGCAGTGGGAAGGGTGAGCTCAAAGGAAAGACAGTCAAAGATATGTCTAAGAAATTGTCACACTGGGGGGGATCGGGGGGTGGTGGGGGAGGCTGGGAAGGGATGGGAAGGGTAAACAAAGGAGGAGGCTGCAATGCTTGATAAGAAATGTACGCATTATCCTGCCCATGTAATTGTAACCCCTCTGTACAGTATGTTCACAAAAAATAAAATAAAATAATATAAAAAAAAGAAATTGTCACACTGAGTGTATGTTCAAATTGCATTATTTTCTACACACTGGTTAGATAAACTGAAATTAACTTCACCTGTGTGCTCTTACTTTTATAAAGTGGTTATTAGAAATTTTTAAGTTATATGTGTGGCTTGCATTTTATGGCTCCTATTATATTTCTGCTGGCTAGCACCGGTCTGAGTACTAATCTATCAGTCTATGTCACCGCATCTTAATCCTGATGTTCCAAAGATAAAACTAACCTTATCACTAAAAGTTACTAAGTTCAAACGCTTCCTCAAGACATCAAAGGCCAACAGTTTTGCTGAGTGCTGGTGGCTCACACCTGTCATCCTAGCTACTTAGGAGGCTGAGATCTGAGGATTGTGGTTCAAAGCCAGCCCAAGCAGGAAAGTCCCTGAGACTTTTATCTTAGCTCAAATGGTAGAGCACCAGCATTTAGTAGAAAAATTTTAGGGACAGTGCCCAAGTCTTGAGAGTTCAACTCCCAGAACTAGAGAAATAATAATAAAAATCTTAGTTTTAACAAAAGCAAAACCAATTCAGATCACATTATTTTTCACATTTAAGTCAGTCAGCCACCATGATTTGAAAGGAGAAACAAGGAGAAGAATTCTAACAAGATACTAACCTACCAAAGCTGTAGTATCCTCTATATTATGCTAAAGTAAATGAAGGCTGGATTACAGCTCACTGACAAGGCACTTGCCTACCAAGTGCAATGGCCTGGGTTCGATCCCCAGTATCAAAAAAGAAAAAAAGACACAATTAAAAGAAAAAGTAAATGAGAAGGTTGGGAGTGTAGCTCAGAGGTAGAGCTCTTGCCCTTAATCCCATTTCCAGAAACACACTCTCACACACACACACACTCACACATACACACACACACACACACACACACAGAGTCTTTTTTGTTCTGTGTAAGTCAAATCTTGTCTAAAGTAACTCTCAAAATGTATATTCACATTTAAAATTAAATTATGAAGCCTATAAAAAGTTACTCCATTACAGCCAAGCTGGCAGATTATGCACAAATATCTAGTTTTGTACATGGATTACAAACTCCTAACACAATTGAACAATCTTTATCACTAGATAGTCTTTCCAGTTTTAAAATGTGAAACAAGAGATTATCTGAGAAACTCCCCTCCAAGAATTTCCTTCTCACTTTCCAGTAATCATCTTCTTATCATTCATTACTTATTTCTTGTAAGAAATTAACACTTTTGAAGTTCAAGAGATCACATAATCAATTTGCCCAGCCAGTTAGTAAACTATGCCATTGTGTGACGAGTTAATCTTTGTAATTTGTTGTCTTTGTAATTTTTACTTCATACAAAACATTATCTGCACCTAGGGGAACACAAATAAAATGGTTTCAAACTTCTATAAAAATTGCTAGAGCTGATTTCTTAGAAGAAATATAAATTAAAAACCCAGAAAGTAGAGTAGGTAGAAAAGGACCACATATAGTAAGTTCTCTTTGAGAATCCCTATAACAGTTGTTTTCATTACAAGATGGCTATTTATAGAAAATGTCACTGCTATATACTGCTTGAAATCATTATAAATTATGTGTACAGAAAGATTAATACATCACATGTTGAACCTTTTCCACTTCTAGAGCTTACTGCCCATGGGTTGCTCCGCTCCTTCAGCGTATAGGGAAGGGTCCACAAGGAAAGAAGGAAAGATGGGATGTGAACAGCCTGAGGGAAATAGAAGGTATTGCCCCATCTCATTTAGGGGCCAACAATACCTGACAAGAAACTGTCTAAAAGGGTTTACATAGGCAAGTATCTATACTAACATCTTAACCCATGAAATCTTATTCAGACTCTTTGAAAAAGTGTTTAAGTTCAATCAAAAGGTTGACTTCTAATTATTTCAACAGTAATTTACTTTAAAAATGATTATTAACACACAAAAGAAAAGCTGGGCCATCAGAGATAAAGATCCTGCACCGCCCAGGGAAGCATGAGGTAACCTTCAGGCAACGGTCAAAGAAGCTCCTTCCACCCCACAGCCCATTTCAGAGGACAGATTAAATTTAAATACAAAGTTCCCTACCAGCCTGCTCTTTTTATGATCCATAACCATTTTCTTTTGTCTTTTCCTTTTTCTTTTTTCGTTGGTCGTGGGGCCTGGACTCTGGGCTTGGGCACTGTCCTTCAGCTCTTCAGCTCAAGGCTAGTGCTCTGCCACTTGAGCCACAATGCCATTTCTGGTTTTTTCTGCTTATGTGGTGCTGAGGAATCGAACCCAGGGCCTCATGCATGCAAGGCAAGCGCTCTACCACTGAGCCACCTTCCCAGCCCACCACAAGCATTTTCATAAAAGTGAAGTCTAGAGGAAGAAGTGGAGGGTATGATGCTTAGATGAGATAGAACCATTCCATGTGATCATTTTCAGGTGTTGGTTAAAGTATATCTATTTCTAAAACCCTGACCCCTGAGAGAGATGCAGAGGTTCAATGGAAAGATCCCCGAAGATAAAACTGGGAGACACTGCAAACTAAATTCCTTTCTAAAAGACTGACAATGAGCATTGATATATTGAAGGCTCTGAGAAGTCCTATAGTGAATAATCTGCACGAACTGCAATAGAATTTGCCAGAAGGAATAAATACAGAACCCATTTTTTGCAACACCCACTGTAAGAACAAACAGTGTAAAGGATAAGACTGGAGCCCGGGGCCAGATAGCCCAGGTTCCAAAAAACAGTGCCCCTGAGAAGCACGGGGATAGTGGTCAAGGTCCTGACCTCTGTCTGCCTTGGTTTGCCTATCTGTAAAGGGGGCGGGGGCGGGGGGTGGGGAGCTCATGATGAAACCTGCCCGCAGTCTTGTGTGGAATGATGTGAGTTTAGTGAATCAGCAATGGCGTGCACGGGGAGCCCCTTTCCCACCCCCTTCAGAGTGAGTGTTCCAGAGACAGCACTTGATAACTGCCGTTTGCAAGAGCAAGTTCCTCTTCTTGTTTCAAGTACTGGTAACCAAGTGAGCTAAGCATGAGGGCACAAGGCTGAGATCCCAGCCACTTAAGGACAAAGATGGGAGCATTGTGCTTCAAGACCTTGAAGGTTTTTAGATGGTTAATAGGAGATAAGAGTCTCATGGGACTTTCCTGCCTGAGCTGGCGTTGAACCTTGATCTTCAGAGCTCAGCATCCTGAATTTTATATGCACACAAATGCATCGTGTGAGCAGTTATATATACTTTATTTACTAGGCTTTCAATTCCTACAAAGAAATATCATGTCTTCTTCATGATAAGATCTCACACAGTGCCTGGTGCAGCTGGGTCAAATGTGTTCAGTGGATACCTGTTTAACAGCAATCCCTTCATTCAGAACAACACAAGAGCCTGTAACCAAAGGCACTATTCTGGGCACAACTAAACATATGTATTCCTGGGAAGCTATTGGTTCTACCTAGAATATACTTGCAATTTATCTGCGGTGTGAATGTCAAATGACAACACTAACAGAGGGTTTTGCTTTTCCCCTTTCAGTGTGTGTCCTCATAGTCCAAGCGAGCTGTTACTTTACACAGAAATGAAGCACCACATCCCTGCCATCAGTGTATGAATGCGTTCAGTAACCATGGTAGAAGATTAGGAAAAATCAGTTTGTTACATTTGAAGCAAGTATGCTCCAATCAACTTCAAGTAAAACTTTAGATTTATAAGAATTGTTAACTGGTTAAAAATTAAGTAAGTGGAAGAAAAGAGATTTCAGAGGACCTTTTAAAATATAAGTTATTAGTTTCTTTTATCAGAAGAAACCATATACTATTTCCTCTAAAATAGTTATATAGCTTTACCTAAACTATAAAAACAAACACAAAAAAGGACTACAAATGTTGACCTTCATAAAAAATAGAATTAAATAAACATCTCTATATGCAAAATGTCTAATCTTCATGGAATGTACTTTATTTGATCCAGGCTCTGAGACAGGACAATGTGAGGAAGAATGCCCACTTACTTTTCTCTGAATATTTAATCTTTGTGAAAGGGTAAAGAAACTTTTGAGGGTACATTACCAGGTCTTTAAAAAACTCAATTACACATTTTTATCATTTTTCTCAGCAATTGCTTCCTAATGGCTATCTTTCCTTTGTCATCCCCTGCTGGTATGGTAAAAACTTTTCAGGGCTATCATGGTGGACAAGAGCCAACATAAAGTGGCATGCACAAGGTGACCAGATAATTAGCTAGCGTGTCTTTGGCTTGCAAAGGAGAAAGTTTAATTTTAATAGGTCTAAGAAAAGAAGGAAGTTTGCTTTTCTTGCCCTACTTCTCTTGTAAATTTCGCATGTATCTGCAGGTGTCTGCAGGTCACTGCAAGTCTGTGAGTCCAACAGCAATGTCAGCAGCAGAGGTCAACCCCAACAGAGATCATGGCAGGCAAACATGTATTTTCAGGACATTCTCCTGACTGAAATGATTGCAGTGGACTGCTCAAAACGAACAGACTCAAAACAACAAAAGCAACCAACAGCATCTATTCTAATGTTGCAAATTTCTTAGATATTACAGATGTCACCCAACAATGTGTGCATGTGAATCAAACCAAGGCATCACAGGATAAATCTAAATGGAATGCTAACCTTCACTTGAATTTTTTTTCCCTTTCCTAGCTGATGACATAATTTTAGTATTATCACAACGCAGCTTCTAGCTTGAAAAAAAATAAATTAATGGATGGATAAAAAAAATCTTAGAAACTTAAAAAAATAAACAACTTTCAAATATCTACACTTGATGGTGTCAAGAGCCAAGATGAATGTAATTCAATTGCAACTTCCAAACTAAACTCACAAATTACTACCATTATGCTAAGTGTTAGCTACCCCACTGTGCAGTTTTGCTTTGTGAATTTTTACCTTCCTCTATGAACACTTTTAGCCACTGATCGCACAGCCTTTCAATGTTTTCTGCCTTTTCCTTTAAATAAACTGGCTCTGGCTCCTTCCATCTGGTTCCCCTTCCGTCAGCAACCCTGCACCTGTTCACACCTCCTCTCCTGTTGGATTCCACTGAACATTTCCTCCTCTGCCAGGGCTATTCTGGCACTCGCAACCTTTCTGTCATTCAATCCATCTGTCAGAAGTGAACTTTGTTTACCGCAAGCTTCTGCTTTCTTCTTCAAGAAGCAAAGCCCCTCAAGGTCATTGTCAAATGAACTGCCGGCATGGATTTAAATCTTCTACTGCTAACCAGCACAAGATGAAGTTCTGTTGTGTAATGTACTTGTGAAAATTACTTAGGGGTTTGAGAAGACAATAATTTGGAGTCAAAGTAGTAAAAGCATGGTTGTTTTAATGATCATTTGTAAAACCAGACAGCTGACATGTATTTTCTTCATGTGTGTCTGCACTTCTCATTATACTGGGTATGAACTATATGTATAAGAAGCTAAATAAAAGTTTTAAAGTGAAATCAAAATATCACAAACAAGTTTACGCTATGTAAAAATTGCTTGATTCTATATAGCATTAACTTGAGGGATAAATATTTTCACTAATGAATTAGCCAAGGGAGAGAGTATTCCAATGAAGAAATTTTAGTCTGAAAGGCTTAAAATGTACAAATATGTATGTACCATTTCAATTATAAGCTATAGATTAACACACAGTTCCATTACTGCTTTGGAAAAACTTAACCCATAATATACAAATAAATTCATGTGTATCTTAAATTCCAACATTTACAAGGAAGGCTCCATATAAGAAATATTTAAATATATGATGCCAAAAAATCCATATAATCTACCTACAGAAATATAAGTTCAATCAATAAGTCTGTGGGGAAAAAATTCCTTGAAATTTGTGCTCTCAAATTTAATTTATTCTGTATCATCCACAGCTATTAAGTACTTACTCTCCTTTTATAAACCAGACAAAAAATTATGTTGAATTATTTACCAGTATTTTAAGATAATTGTGTTCTTCAGGAAAAGGAAAAAAACAATGACTTAATTAAAATTTCTCAATTCAAATTCCAAAGAAAAGATTATTTTTCAGGAACAAAACCATGATAAAATTTTAATCAAAGCACTGATACAAATGTGAGCCTAACTGTGACCCAATGGCAGTTCATGCAAAAGGCTGATTTAATATTTTGTAGAATTACAAAATAATCTTATTGTAATCTTATTACAAATCCTTATTTTAAATAAAATCAAGAAAGTCCTTCATACATAGGGCTGCTTTAAGACTACAAATTTTATCTTAAGATTTAAGCATACTAGGCTTACAATAAATAAAATTCATGAGCTCTATAAAGTTTTCTAAATTCTTTTTAGAAAATAGAAATAAAAGCTTTTCTTGAAGACATAAAATTGACGAGTTTCAGTAATAAAACAATCTAGAAAACATGGAATTAAAATTTTATATCTGATATCTGCAATTTCTAATTAATTAAATATTCATAATTTATAAATTTTTTTGTCAGGGTAGGTTTTTTTGGACTTGATAATACTGTGATACAAAATACAAAAAAGTAAAAACAAGAGATTAAAATCCAAGTGCAGAAACATTCTTTTTTTGCCACAATTTTCATTTTATTATTAACCTTTGAAATACTTTATTCCATATAAATTCCTCTTATATAATACGTTATGCAATTTAAAATATGGTTTTGTACCATATTTTAAGCATATTTCTTTTCAAAACATAATTTCTAAATAATTTCTATCCATTTTGAGAAAATTTCAGAAGTGCTGTGTAATTTACCCAGCAAGTTTGTCAATATTTTTCTGGATATTTTTCCCTTAGTGCTTGATAGTAGTTTGGTCAGCTAGATCCCTGGCTCTGAATGATATTGAAAGAGTACTGGTAATTTGATCACTTCTAGGGTCTGATTTGCTATATGAAAGAAAGAAGCATTAGCAAAATGCTAGTGTAAGTCACCGTGAAAGAACTCCCGTTCTTAGTGAACTGTGTTTCCAAAACACAGTGGGAGCCTTCTTTTGGAAATTGGTTTGATAAGAACATAAACAAATGAAGAAAAAAACTCACTCAGTTCTAACATCACTTACAGTCACACAAGGATGCACGGATGTACACACACACACACACACACACACACTCACACACACATTTCCCTTCCATAAATGCGTAAGAAAAAGAAGAGGGGAGCAAATCATGATTACTTTTACACATGGACTAATTTAGGAACTTAGAGAATACGAGCAGTTTTCTGTTTAAGGTGGAATATGCTTACTTGATCTTTTAAATAGGAAAACTAAGAAAAAGTGTAGTTTGATATCAACACCTGAAATGCAAATTTTACAGGGGAAAAAAAGGCATTGCGGTAATGTTGCCAGGTTACAGCACGGAAGAGGAAAGCAGCTTCTGAGGGCCCAGCGAGGTGAGGACAGGAGCTGGTGTGGCTCGCATGCCTCAGTACCGGCTCTCCTAAAACAGCATATGGATGCAGGATGGAAGGACGCATTAATAAAGCACTGACCTTCATTTATCCACATTCTGAACGAGACTAAAAGTCCCACTTCTCTAAGAACTGCAAATGAGGAAAACGCTATTCTTTTTCTCTGGTTTATTTATTTTTGTCTGCCGATATACTCAGGATGTCTTTTAACCACAGAGGATACGCATTTTTCCCCCAGCCCGGTCCTCCGTTATCTTAGGCAAGACCTTCTTTCAGATGTGAAAATATCTGCAGGACTGCAGGACAAAGAATGCAGACTTTTTCATAGTGGTGATCAAGGGGGAAATGGATTTGTGTTTCTCTTAAGAGTAAGAAGAGATTAAATGACAACTTTAAATCTGCCACAGTCATTTACTAATGTGCTGCTGTATCAAATAAGTCTAATTTTTTGACAGCACCAAATTAGATTTATTGCAGAAACTGCTGCATAAATAGCATATGGCTATGTTATACCACCTATTGCAAATCCTGGTAATGTTTCTCCCTCCCCCCCCAAAAAAAAAGAATAAATTGAGCCAAGCTATAAACCTTCTGCAAAGAAAGACAAATACACAAGTTCAAAGACAGATGTAAGAGATCTGGATTTCTTTGTCTCTCTCAGTTTTAGCATGAATGTCTCAACTCTATATTTAAAGGACAACGGCTCCTTAGTAGGTAATTTAATTTAGTATGTCAACTTTTCATTTCTTGCAGAATTATTTTATTTTTGTTTAATAGTTTTGGCCTCTAAATTAGACTTATATTTTGATGTTTCACCCAGAGTTACACAGGGGAAAAAAAGGAGGGGCAAGCAGCTGTAAATCAAAGAGCTTAAATTAGGTTACAAAGAATTAAGTAGAAATGCACTTGTGAAGGACATGTGGTAGAAATCATACAAAAAATTTTTTTCTAATTCTAACTATAGTCTCCATATTGCAAATTCTCTGATGCATAAAATATACAAAGTGATCATTCCATGTGCTGCACTATATACCAGAATGGAAGAGCCATACAGGCAGCAAAAAAATCAAGGTTCCCTGGAAGCTGAGACTGAAAACTCCCATAAGAAACCCAGAGATGGACAATTCTTCCTTTCTCAGTCTCTCTGCTAACACTCATCATCTCCCCGCCCCCCCACCACCCCCAAGCTTGACACAATTCAACTCAATCCTCCTTTTCACACAAAAGTTTCCGCTCTTCCATACATGGGAAAGACGTTACAAGGTCTTATCTCAGACCAATGGGCACACCACTGCAAACATCATGGCACTCGGCTACCCCGCAGACTCCCTCTCTGTGGTCAGTCTTCCCAGCTGCCCTATCTGTTACTGTCTGATTAGTTCTGCTAAGGAGCCCCTCCCCTGCCAGCTTTCGGTGCCATCTGTTCTATACAAGATGGCTGCTGCCCAGCAACCTAACACTGCCCTCCTACCTGGCACCCGGCTACCATCCTTACCCCAAAGTGCTAACACAGGTTCTCACTGCTGGCAGAGTCAGGATTTCATTACTACTACTTTGACAAGTGCAGGGTTGTTTGTAATTTCTCTTTTATCCTGATTTTGATTGTACAACCACCTCCCACTGATTCCGTTTGCTTCAGTTTTGTTGCTCACAGATTTTACTCTCCACATTAATCTCCCTCTGGCATGTAACTGCATCTGTTCCCTTTTTTATTATTAATTTTCAAATTCCCACCATTTTTGACAAAAAGGAGGTAATCTACACTCTGTTTCTGCCCATTTCATTTTCTTTAATTTGCAAGATAAGTATGAAAGCATGCCAAAGAAGTTAATTCTCCGTTAACAGTTTATTTGCTGGCACCCATAAGCCTTTGTATATGAAAAACAGATAGGAATAAATGTTGACTGAATCACAACAACACAGTCGCAACCATTCCTCAATTTAATGAAAAGCAAACATATGAAACAGCATCTAAAAAGTTTATTAGTTACTGAGTTGTTTCATGCTGTCACTCTTCCTTCTACTTTGAATAGATAATTCTTTCTGCAAATTGACCTGGATGCAGGGTCTGAATTTGAGTCCCCCCGCAGCTCTGAGAAGGGCTCCTTTCACTACAGATGAATTTTAGTATTACTTAATATGTCATCTTTCTTCAGCCCAAACACTGTTGACCGACTCCACAGAGAATGATCTGAAGAAATGCCTGGTTTCCAAAGCAGCTGAAGAAGAGAAGGGCTATCGGTGCACAGTGCAGAGCTAATGGAGCCCCTGGGCTGCAGGTCTGTCTCCACTACATACTGCTTTGATGAAGAGTTAATATCTGGAGTCGTAAGGTGGTTTTCTCTCTCAAGACAAGAGGACCACATGAGATGTAGAAAATAGGAAGCCATGTATCTAATGTTATACTCTCTGTGTCCCTAATTTGTCAACACCACAACCTTGCCAAAAAGGGCTAGATTATTTGGGTCATGCCTTCAACTGCCCTGCATTGTGACAGCTAATTTATTTTACATTAATTCATATTAAAGTCACAAGAGTCCCCGAATAGACAAACAGCCCTTCACATTGATAGAAGCCTGAATGTGCTAAAGTGCTTGTACATACTGGCATATACCCTTATAAAATCTTAGTTAAGAACTGCAGGGAACAAGCTATGGTAGGATATCTTTCCCAAGGTACAGAAGATGATCAGAAATAGACCAGGACAAGGGCCGGGGTCAGGCAACCCCCAGCCTGACCGACCACACTTGAGAACTGCAATTAGAAAACAGACAAGAATGTTGAACACTCCCCACGTCCACCCTTACACATACTCCAACAGTGACTTCTTACTTCGCCGTGTTGGTAGAGTTACATTTACAGCCGCTCTTCCACCTCCAGGTACATACTTTTGACATGTCTTGGTCAGACAGAGGCTCCTGGTGGATACACTAAGGCACCAGAGGACTGTGCTGCTTATGTGACGGCACCTTTCCTGGAGGAGGAAGCCCTGTGCCATCCTGGGATGAAGCCTCCTCTCTCTCATTTTCGACTCCATGGCTTGGTTGAGGTAGAAGATGCTCAGGTGACTGTGTGGCCGGGGAGAGGCCATGCAGCCGAGGTAAGCACACGCTGGCCCTCGGCTGACTGTGTTGGCCTTGCGGGCTGCTTCCTCACCTGCCTGGTGCCTACTGGGCGCCCCTGAACTGGACTGCACTCCCTACTGATTCGATCTGGCTGAGTTTTATCAGCAGTGTGACCCAAATGTGTTCCCATGACTTGGTCCCAATGAAGCAGGCCTTTAGATGGGTGATAGAGGAGACCAAATATTCTCCTAAGGGCTTGCTTTCCAAGGATCCTTAATAAGCCTTGATTCTAGGATTTAGCAATCGCTGATTTGCTGTGTAATAAACTGTGGCTACCAAGGAAATATTAGGTAACAAAAACACACGTTACCCAAACAAACACACCCAATTAAGACAGGGTGGTTATGGGGAAAGGAAACAACACTAAGTTGATGTTACATCTAAAATAAGATTGCAGCACAGAATTTTCTTTTAGGAAAATAGACTAGGGTCTATTCTGGTAGGAACTCCATGTTTTTCCCTCTTTCTCTTCTGTTTTTATTGAACTTGATACTCATTGTTGCTGGGCTGGGCGAATGGTATGGTGTGGGCAATACTTGCTCAGTTCCGGGGAAAATGAGTTGGCTGCTGCCGCTGCCATGCCCCAGGCTGTGGGCCTGGGTGGCAAGGGAGAAGAGAGTGTCCCCAGCGTGGATGTTCATTGCACACACATTTGGGCTTTGCAGCACGGAGGGGGAGGCGAGCAGGGGCTGTTGAGCAGAACCTGCAGACACACATTTCCTGGCAGCCTCTGAAGCTAACCTCTCTGCCCCTGGGCCACAAGGAGGCCGTGGTGCCTCGCCTGTCACACAGGTGGAGCAGAGCGGGCACAGGCGGGAGGACAGTGTCCACCAGAGCAAAAGGAAATGCTTTGCTTCCCTGGCTCCGTGACAGTCTGTTTTTCTCGGATGCTAGATGAGGGAGGGAAAAGAGGATGTCATTTATAACTGCACCAAGGCCATCTATTTTGAGCCTTGAAGATGTTGGTTGCACATATATCCATTTAAAATTATTTTTGACACGTTCTCTGCTTAATTTATTCATGAAAGGAGTACAAGAGGGAAAAAACGAGCTTAACTTTTAAATGGAAACTTTGGGCTAAAAATTCTTGAATAAAACACAGGAGGAAAAAAAAAAAGATAAAGTTCACTGTGGAATAGCGAGAATGCACTCCGTATTATGCTACCTTCCTCAAAGGAACAGAGTACAAGTTAGGGTTTTCTGACCTAGGCTAATGGATGACGGCAGCTCATTCTTCATTTTCTCTAACAATAAATAGTGGAGACAAATTTATTCAGCAACTCTAGAGAACCTGCTCAATGCCTCATGCCATGCTCGGTGCTGAGGACACAGAGATGAAAAGAATTCTGTCTCCTGGCCCAGGAGCTGACCCTTTACAGCCCACAACGTTTTCTATCTAGTTTTCCAGTGCATTTTTCCATGTTTTGTATGGCCAAGGACTCTGATGGGCCCTCCTCTCCTCTCTTGTGGCTGTGTGGCTTCAGGCTTCACCTTCTACACCCAGCTTCTTCACTCAGCCAGGACTGCTCGCCTCCAGCTCCCACCAACACTCCCAGCTCCCACTAAATGAAGTAGTGTCCTCATCCTGTAGTCACACTTAAATCTGTTTGAATTTCTGATCCTTTGCAAAGCACTAGTTTTGTAAAAAGCATCGCAAATGAATTTGGTACCAAAATGGTTTCTTAAAAACATATCCCCCTCTAAAGCTCACTGATCGTACACTTAAAATTGTAGCAACGTAAAATTGGTATAGGTATAGAAGCTCGGGGTATAATTAAGAGGCAATCATATGCTGAATAAACAGATAAATATGTAAATAATCTGACATGAAGGTTTCTGAACGTGTACTCTCAGTTATTGTGCTGACCTTATCATAGACTAGTGGCTGCCGGCTCCCATGGCCTGTAGCTCGAACTGTGATGGGGAATCATCCAGCCAGCCTTCATCTTGCTCTTTCTATACTCAAGAGTTCTCTGAGGAAGGCAATAAATCAATCGTGGGAAGAAATGGCCATGCCTCCTGGGACTTCTAACATGTTGAATCCAGGGTTGTTAGACTCCAATACACACATGTAGAAAAGTGTCGTTTCCTGTTTTTGTTTTGTTTTGAACAATACTGAGGTTTAAACTTGGAGCCTAGTATTTGCTATGCAAGTGGTCTACTTCTGAGCCATACCTCCAGTGCTGTTCTTGGCTGTTTAATTTTGAGATAGAGTCTCACTTCCTGCCCAAGCATCTATTTAGGTCTCCTATATATAGCTGGGATGACAGGTATGCCCACAATACCACTTCTTCCACTGAGATGAGTCCTCTGGACTTTTCAGCTGACATTGGACTGCAATATCCCACTCCCAGCTTCTCAGGATTACAGAGTGATCCACTCACACTCAGCTTCTCAGGATTACAGTGTGATCCACTCACACACAGCTTCTCAGGTGCAGGATTACAGTGTGATCCACTCCCACACAGCTTCTCAAGTGCAGGATTACAGAGTGATCCACTCATACTCAGCTTCTCAGGTACAGGATTACAGTGTGATCCTCACACACAGCTTCTCAAGTGCAGGATTACAGAGTGATCCACTCACACTCAGCTTCTCAGGTACAGGATTACAGTGTGATCCACTCACACTCAGCTTCTCAAGTGCAGGATTACAGTGTGATCCACTCACACTCAGCTTCTCAGGTACAGGATTACAGAGCGATCCACTCCCACACAGCCTCTCAAGTGCAGGATTACAGAGTGATCCACTCACACTCAGCTTCTCAGGTACAGGATTACAGTGTGATCCTCACACACAGCTCAGTATTCTTCCTCCTCTTTCCATTCCAAATCATTTCTTAACCAAAGGAAAACTTATATTCTTTTAAATAACAGGGGCAATATAGCAACCAACCTATTAGCTTATCTGTCCAGGGCCCTGGTATTCTCAGGTGACATTCTCTTCTCTTGCCACCTGTGGCTCTGAGGAAATCGCCATAGCCTCCCAAAGGGCACGTGCTTACTTGGCTTGATTTGCCTCCAAGGGTGAACGTGGAATTGAAGGTTTTGAAATGGAGGTGGAGAAGCGAAGAAGTCAAATTCTCACATTTTGAAATTAGAGGCCTCTCCGTTATATTCGGTTTCAGACTACAGGATGGACTCCGTGATAAGGAGGAGTCTGACATAACGAGCCAGCATGCAGACAAAAGTGGAGCTCTGTGACCGTAAGTTCAAATTTGACAGCACACACAGGCAGACTGACTCCCTGGTTCAAGACATCCCCAAATCAGCTGCACCAGGGCAGAACATAATCTGGAGATAAAAACTAACCAGGTCCCCTTTTTAAGGCTTCTGACACCTCTACCAAAAAAAATTAAAATCTGATTCATACTGGAAGTCTGAGTGGTCAAAGGACATTGGTATAATTTGTGGAGGGGAAGGGAAAAAACAAATTGTTTAAATAGGGATACAGGTGGACCCATTGTAACAATGAGATCTATAAGACGTTATGTCGAAAAACGAACTTTACAACTTTGGTGGGGGAAGGGATGGGAAGGAGAAACAAAGGAGGAGGCAACAATGCTTGATAAGAAATGTATTCATCTAATTGTAACCCCTCTGTATGGTATTTTCACAATAAAAAAAAGAAGGAAATTCAAACAAATATTTCAAATAGTGACCACAGAGAAGCTGCATGTCCTGGAATGCTCTGGAAACAAAGCCTCTGTCACCTCTGCCAGTGCATTTCCTCATCATAAAAGGGTGACCTTGTGACCCTCCCCCCTGTTGTGTCCTACTTCATTTTGAAAAAGATCAAATGCTGTAGCTCAGTCGGCTACCTTTCTAGGTCAGAGGTCAGGTCTTGTCATCAGGATCTCAAAAGTAGGTCATAGTCTAACACTAATTTTGTGGCCTCTTGCTTAAATTCCCCACTTGGAGAAGTTCTTTGAAGTACAATATTGAAAATATCATTTATGCAAGAAGAAAACTAAGGATTTTAAGGGTCCCGCTCATAGAACCGAAGACTTCAGGTTTAATGGCAAGTTGGTCTCCCTTCTACACTTCAGATAATCTAGTAACTGAGAAAATGAGGCTTCTGCAGTCTCTGCCATCCTGGTCACTGACAAGAAAGGGATGCAGGGTGTGAAAGAATTTATTTCAACACAGATACAGCAGACTTGTGGGAGAGTGTCTGCTACTCTAGTTAACAAACAGTCCCATAAACAGAAATAGTTACTTTAGTGAGCTAGATCATAAATTAACCTATCCCAGGTGTACAAATGGTAGCTATGTGAGAGGCATTCAAATGTTACGGCCCCAAAGATGTTCACACATGTTAAGAACAACTCTGCAAAGCAATAGCCACTTTTCCATAAAAACTTGTTTCCTCTTGGTAAAAAGGAAGTAAAGAGAATGGCAGTTGTTCATTGCTGGTCATTAATACTGTACATAAAATACATTAGACTAAGGCAAATAAAGGGCACAGGAAATGGCAGAGTCCAGACCTAAACTCACCCATATGTATCTCTATCGGTAGTGCTTCTATTACATCTATTACAAATTTATGGTACTCATTTTCCCAGTTGTCTTCTCGAGAATAATCACATTAATCCATTTCCCCAGCAATTTACATAGAATTACAGCCTAATGGATAGGGATAAGTGTGGCAGGCAAATTACTGCTCCCATAACCGATCAGCTGTGTGACCTTAGATGACTCATTTTACGTCTCCAGGCCTACTTGCCTCAGCAGTGAACTGGGGGGAAGCAAGCGTCTGGGTGTAGAGGAGCTGCAGGAGGGGCTCTGACCAGCACACTGCTCTGCTCCTAGAAGCAGCCCTGCGTCTCAGAAAACGGCTCACCTGTCAGCCACACCCTATCGTTTTCTGCCCCAGGCAGAGGGTAAGATGGCTCCCTCCTTAGCCTCAAGTGTCCCTCAAAATGGGCAGAAGGCATCCAGTGAAACCTGCTCCCTCGGGGGCACGAGTTACCAGGGAGGGCTACAGCAGAGAACTCAGGGTTTCAGGGAGGCCTGGAAAGGAAGGTAGGATTGGAATGAGACCAGGGGTGGAGGGTCATGAAAGAGGTGAAAGTCCCAAACTACGGGGGAAGCACCTTGTGCAGGGATGTGGCCCACAGTCGGCATGAGCGGGGAGGGACAGTGAGCCCACCAGCGTGAGGGGAGATGCCGGGGGCGTGGCCTGGACCCTCAGTGACCTGTACAGTGCAGCACCTCAGAAGGTTTGGAGAGTAAGTGGGTAATTCAGGAAGTTCTTGATAGAAGGGAGAATAAGGGGTAGAGACAAGGCGATAGCCCGTGAATACTCCTTACACCTGGTAAGCAAAACACTGGAAGGGTGATAGGAGACTGCTTTCATAGATCGTGTGACAGATGAGCAGAGCCTAAAGTGACAAATGAGAAGTAGGCTTGACAGACACTTGTGGCAGTGCCAGAGACTGGACCCAGGCCTACTATGTGCTCAGTGACACAGAGACTCTGGGCCCAATGCTCAGCACAGCCAGAAAGAAAGAGAGGGAGAGACAGAGACAGAGACTAAGAGATGGAAGGAAGGAAGGAAGGAAGGAAGGAAGGAAGGAAGGAAGGAAGGAAGGAAGGAAGGGAGGGAGGGAAGGAGGGAGGGTGGGAGGGAGGGAGGGAAAGGAAAAGGAAGGAAGGAAGGAAGGAAGGAAGGAAGGAAGGAAGGAAGGAAGGAAGGAAGGAAGGAAGGGAGGGAGGGAAGGAGGGAGGGTGGGAGGGAGGGAGGGAAAGGAAAGGAAAGGAAGGAAGGGAAAGAAGGGAAGGAAGCCACTCCTCTGGCTATAACCACTGCCTCTAAGTTCAAAGCATCCAGAACTCAGCCAGTGGACAGGACCTTTCTCCTCCCATAAAGTCTGTATTGGACATCTCTTGTTATTTGGGTAAAATGTATCACTTTTCTTGGCTACATCTTTTAAACTCCATACCTGGATTAGATAATTACCAGGTCAATTGAGGCTAAAAATTGTAGAGTCCCCTTTAGTTCTGTCCTGTCCGACTTGGTGCTCTCCGTGTCTCTGAACATGACTTCCCAGCCACTCGACTGGCTGCGCTGCACTGGCACAGCCGAGGCCCAGGACTTCAACACTACCCTCTCACACTGTGCTTACATTCGAACGGAGCCCTGCTAGCCGCCTCCAACCTTTCAGAATGTCTTTCCATTTTCTTCTAAATTGAATTACCTTCTAATAAACATTTGAACTTGCCAAAGCTCAGGGGTTTTTGATGCATATTACCTTGAATCTCCTATCTGAAGAACTGGTCAGCTTTTTCTGTAAATGGTCAAATAGCAAATAGCTTAGATTTGGACACCACATTCAATTCAGCTGTGGTAGAGTCATATAGCAAACAAAACAGATGATCACAGTGGGGCCCCACAAAACTACATAGTCTATAGTTTGTGTATTATTTTTAATTTTTTCAATTATTAAAAAGTATAACAGCCCATTCTTAGCTCCTATAGAAAGAGATGGTGAAACCACAGGCTGTGGTTTCTGACCTTATTCTAGCCTATCTTCTTATCTCCCGTATCAACTCTCCCAGCTTACTTACCACATGACTGCCTGAGCCAGAATCCCATCAAAGAAAGCCCACTGTGTTGGCAGCCTGCTTAAAATGCATCAACAACAACCAATTACTCTCAGGATGACTCTGTTCCAGAGTATGGTCCACAACACCCTTCCTCTGTTCCTATCACCTGCCCAACAACTCACCTAACTACAGAGTTGACGTTGTCTCCCACCTGTATGTCTACATAGTCCAAAGCCCTCACCTGGGGTTCCTATCCCACCTCTAAAAACTGTCACCCATGAACTCATTAATCAAGATCACTACACAGCCAGGAGCCAGTGGCTCACGCCTATAATCCTAGCTACTTAGGAGGCTGAGATCTGAGGACTGCAGTTCAAAGCCAGCCCAAGCAGGAAAGTTTGTGAGACTCTTATCTCCAATAAACCACCCAGAAAACCAGAAGTGGTGCTGTGGCTTAAGTGGTAGAGCATTCATGTTGAGCTGAAGAGCTCAGGGACAGTGCCCAGGTCCAGAGTTCAAGCCTCACGACTGCCCCCCCCCCAAAAAAAGATCACTACACAGCACGGCCTCCCCCTCACCTGTCTTTACCAGCTCCCCCCTCACCTGTCTCTACCAGCTCTACCTGGCCAACTGTCCTCTGTACGTCCAGTGCAGAACAAGCCCTTCCCTCCTCTGGGCTTCAGAGGTGATCTTTACTTCCAGTGCTGTACTGTTGACAGAGCGACTGCAACTGCACAGGTAGAAATTCCCTGACTGTGAGCTCTAGGGTAGAAGCTGAGTAACCTAAATGTGGAAGCAGAGTCTCAGTTTTCTCTCTATGCCGAGGGCCAAGCAGAGTACCCCAAAGTTAGTTCAAAGTATAGAATCAGCCTAGGTGCTCACTGAATGGGCAAAGGAAATGGTAGATATACACAATGGAGTATTACTTTGCCATGAAGAAGAATGAAATTGTATCATTCATAGGAAAATAGATGGAACTGGAAATTGTGTCAAAGCAAAATCATCTAGTTTGAGAAAAAGAAATATGGTCCTTAAAAATGAGTGATAGTAATAAGGGCAAAATACTTTATAGAAATGTATTAATAATGAACTAATGAATAACAAAATCTGTTTCAAAAAACTGCCTAAAGTGTGGAAAGAAAAAGTCACAGGGTGAATTTGATTAAAGTACATTATATGCACATATAGGAATATCATATTAAAATCTTTTGTAGAATCAATATATGTAATAAAAGAAAAACTGGTAGGTGCTCAAAAAATATTTGTTGACTAGGTAGATGCTACACTCACCAATTGAGTCTCATAATAAATGCTGAATTTCTATTTTCCATCTTTAAATCTAATTTAAATCCAAATAAGAACAAACAGAGCATGGAACAGTATTTTTCTTTTATTTTTCTATTCTAGTTTTTAACTTTTCTTTACCCCTAACGATTTAGCTCCTTATTTCATTATTACATTCTAACACAGTTTTCACATTTAATTTTAACCTTTGCTTATAGCATGTCTTTCAAAATGTTTGAGGCTGAATAGAGAGGTGCTGCTTGCATGGGGCTTGTGTAGCTCAGCTTAGATAAAAAGAAGCAGTGTTTTCCAGCCACACACCTGAGTGTGTTCAATCAGTAAATGGTGAGGCAGTGTTTTCCAGCCACACACCTGAGTGTGTTCAATCAGTAAATGGTGAGGGCTAACAAACTTAAAAAAAAAAAAAACACTCATTAGAAATAGCTCAACAACCAACCAAATCACACATATTGAATGTATATGTATATATATATATGTATGTGTATATATATATACATATACATATGTATATATAAAATATAATTCCTTGCATTTTGGTCACCTTTAAATTTATGAATGTGGATTTTATAAAACATGAAATAAAGCTATGCATAATGCTTACACAAAAGCACAGCACTTAGAAAATAGGTGATTAAGTTTCATTTTCATTTCCTAGGTTTAATTTTTTTTGCAGAACTGAGGTAAATAAAGCTCAACAGAAAAAAAGCTTTCTAGGGAAGATAACAAAACAGTTTAAGAACAAAGGAACTGGTTACCACTCGTCGCTTTCAGCAGTGACTGCATCTTAATACGCTCTACTTATAAGAAATGGATCTTTTCAAACAGTACCAATTGATCCTGCTCAGGAAACTCTACAGACTCTGACTTCAGAAATTAAGTCTCTGAATAAGATAGAATTGCAAAAGGGGCAAATTCAGCATTAATATTTATTTGCTGAAGCTCAGCCACACGGAGACATTAAAAGCTGTCCTATTTTGGTGGTTTACTAGTGCTTAGCACACAAATGGTTGGTTCTCAATAGAAGTCTGACAGAAAAGAAAAACTAGTAACATTATCATGATGAAGGCAAATTCTAATACTTCTCAGAGTAAATCACCATGAGAGCTACGTTAATACTGTGTTCTCAGTTCCACAAGGACAACACTTCAAATAGGCACTAAAAGAACAGCTATTATCTTGCAGTATTAAGCAATTTTTCCTCATAAAAGTGTCTTAACTGCTGGGAGATTTTCCAGATATTGTACATGCATAAATGCTTTCTTTACCCTCTCCTCCCTCTTTCTCTTTCCTCTCATTTACTTTCACTGTTTAAATAGGAAGGTGTCAAACCATTTGGAATATTATCATAACAAAATGTTCTAACAAAGTTTGATTTTAACAGAACTAGAGGCATCTTAACACTAACCCAAAACTTTGGGAGGTTCACCAACCCCTAGAATTTTTTTTCCTCCAAATGCAGGCTGTTCAAGTGGTGCTTTTCTCCATCTGTTATCATACCGTGCTCGGAATTACATTGTCATATTTAATGTAAAAGGGATCAGTCCCCTTTCATAGTTTAAATTCAACACAGCACTGTAATTTGTAAGACCAGTGTTTTCCATTTTAAAAACTAAATCCAATATCATAAACTTACATGTATATTTAGACAAAATTTTATCTAAAAACCGAAAAACTCTAAGAACTGAACAAAACCCGAGGCTTGCTCTGAACACTAAAAAAAATCTTCACTAAAACTCAAAATGAGAAGACACAACTAACATAGTAAAGTGAAATATCTATCTAGATGAATTTTTCTCTTTGTGTATCTATTTATGTGTATGTATATTTCTAATACAGCAAAGTCAAAATGATTTTAATCTAGAGAGTCTTATTTTATAACTGTGTTATATTCTGATTAAAGTTCACAGTAATGATGATCACATGGAAGAATCTCACAATGGAAACTTAGATTTGAAACCTAAAGTAATGGTAATGGTAATGATCTGAATATGAACAGTGCCCGCCAATCAATTATTTCAACTCTAAATTTGACACCTCTTTAGGATACAGATTGCTTTTTGTATCGGCTACATTTCAATTTGTGTCTTAGGATTTCTTTTAATTTTGTCTTTCACCACTGACAGTATCTGATTTATTTCCCTAACTACATTGCTCAGATCCTTCATTCTAACATTTGTATCAGACATGGAATAAACAGGCAAAGTAGTGGATGGAGGTGGGGGGAGAAATATGTCATTTTGCTTATATTGACAGAGACTCGCCTAAATATTTGCGCACTGTAGACGAGCCCTGCCCCACTCATCAGTCACATAGCTGGGTGTTTTGCTTTCCACATCCCCACTTTGCTTAATGCACTTGAAAGCTGTGTGTGAATTGAATGGCTAAGAACAAGTCTAATAGCCATTTGGAAGCCTGTGGCAAAGAGCAGTGGGACATGAACTGGGCCTCGGCGTACCTGGTGAGGTGCAGTTGGTGCTCCGCTTCCCCCAGCAGCTCTGTGACTTTCAGGCACTCTGCTCTGGCCCGGGCTGCCTTCTGCTGCTCCTCCTCCACGTGCTGCCTGCTTTCGTTCAGTTCCACTCTCAATTTCTCGATTTCCTTAGGGAGAGAGAAGGAGAAAATATCCATATCAAATATATGTACTTGAATTCAAAATGAGCTCACTTTTATTTCTGCCATAAATGTTAACAAAATGAAAAGCTAGTAGGAAATTCAGGCTAGTTTCTGTCTTACGACAAAAGAGATTAGCAAATCCACAAAAGCACATTAGCGAGGTTGCCTGAGTTTAAAAAGAAAATGATTAAATGAGAGTAGTCCAAATGGATAATGTCGACTTTCATTCTAAAGCTTGTGCCCTTTGAAAAGTCATCATAACTTAAAATGCCACATCTTTTAAAACATAACATTCTTAAGAGAGTTGATCAGATACATGCAGTGATTTTCATCAAATATGAAAGATTTATGATTCCAACTGGATGCCACAAAAAGCAGATAGAAAGAAAAAATAATTTATCTCTTAGAAAAATGTGAAATATAAAAGAAAAAATAATGTAGGGAAAACTCCTCATAAGAACCCTTAACCTTAAAATGTATGAGATTTCAGAAGTAAAATGATATTGTACTGATATTTTTATTTAAAAAGGCAACAAAAGCACTCTAAGACAAATAAATATGAGTATATATGAAAGTTTGTGATAGGTTATTGTTTGGTCTCAGGAATAAATTAACCAATTTTACCAAAATTCAATCAAATATTTACAAGTAAAAATGCTTTGTACTGAACATATTGTTTTATATATTTTGCTTATAGCATATTTTGCCTATACATTAAAGTACAATATTTATTTATCATAAACATCTGTAAAATTAAGCAAAACAAAATAGTTGTTGAATGTGTAAAACAAGATAATAAAAGAAGGGCAGATGTATTTTCAAGTTCAAAAACCAGAAAACAGTTTTGGCATAAAAATGCATGATTTGGAGAGAAAAAAATCTCATCTAAGCAGGTCATTTTAAACTTAATATTTAAATATATTTTTAATGCCATTACTAGATATTCTGAACAATCTCTAACTCTATTTAATCCATCATGTAAATAAACAACTTATTTATATTTTACATATTTATAACATTATATTCAGTTACTTTATCAACAGTATAATAAAACAACATATTACAAGTTCTCAAATATTGTTCTATTTTTAAAAGCCTAATGATGAATATATTGCCTTGATTCAGAGTAGATTTTTGTGTGTTTCAGACTGAAACAGTAAGTGAAACTGATTTATTTATTTAGCATACTTTATTATTGCCATTATGAAAATACATTTCCAATCTTACAGTTCAATATAATTAAAGATGAAAAATATAATAGAAAGGTCTGTTTTATTGTCCAACCTTTATGAAATTAGCAATAACAAAGAAGTATAGAATTAGAATTGTATGTTGGTTTTAAAAGCTCAAAAATCTACTCTATTTTTTTCAAAGTGATATTTACAATAAATTTTGTTAATATGATGGATACTTCTACACTCAGGAGTTAGTCATCTGGGTAAATGAGACATACACATATGGAAAAAACTATCAAAATACAATGCATAAACAACAAATAAGCTGTAAGGAAAGTGTACACCTCGGTAGGACACAATACCTCGTAGAGCAGCAGATCACATCACACTATGAAAGATCTGGAGATTAATAAAACTTTATTTGTATTACTCATAGTGGGAGACATTAATAGTTTACACAGATATGCAATGTGACAAAAGCTGAGCTTTCAAAAACTAGATCAATGTACATGATCAATTTCAGGTGGCAAGGGATGACAGAAGGGAAACCATGAAAAGCTAGCAGCAATTATCCAGGCAGGGGGAATAGAAAGATCTAAAACAAAATAGAAAGAGAATGAGTGACTTTATGGAATAAAGGATGTATCGAGAACAAAAATGAGTCCAAAATGTTGAACTGAGAAGATAAAAAAAATGACAGAATTAGAAAACAGAAAATCCTAAACTTTCTTTCTTCTTCTTTTTTTTCTAAATTTAATTTGTCAAGGTGATGCACAGAGGGGTTACAGTTACATATATAAGGTAACGTGTCTAATGTTGTTACTCCCCTCCCTTATCTTTCTCCTACTTTCCCTCCCCCTTTAAGATCATTTCCTGAATATTGTCTTGTGAGTATCGCTGTTGCATTGGTTCACCCATTGTCCTTTGTCTTAATCTTAAACTTTCTTACAAAGAAGTGGAATTCTTGTCAGCATTATCCAATAACTACGTGTGTAGGCTTTAAGTTCAAATTAGCTGCCTTCTTATTTTCACGCAATAAAAAGCCAGAGGCTGCACAAGAAGTCAGCTAAACCTGTGGTAAAGAGCCCAGGCTGAGGAGGGCTCCACACTCAGCTCTGGAACTTTTTCAGCTCCACGGTCTGGGGCAAGTCACTCAACTAGCATGTAGTATGTTCAACCTCAAATGCCAATGCCGACGCTCCCAGGACTGCTATGAGGACTGCACAGATGATGCCCTCTTCCTCAGTGCTGGGCACAGAGGAGAGCCAAATAAGAACCAGCTAATAGCATCATCAGTGAAGGAAGAAAACTGACCTGTCTGAAGATATATGACTATCGTAGAAGTCTTCTCAACTTAGGGCTGGTGCTTGCCTAGCATGCATGAGGCCTTGGGCTCTATCTTAACATTGCCTGAAATCAAAACAAGCAAAAAGTTCTTGATTTAATGCAGTATTGTTTCCCCTTCTCTATATAGCAGTCTCTTGGTAGAAATGGAATCAAGTTTTACCAATTGTAATTTCAAAATGCAAAAAGCATTTTGTTAGGAAAATGGAAAATTACTCTCTGCTTCTGATTATCCAAGCCAGCAAAAGGGCTTATTGGTGCAGATAATCAAAACCAACAAATAATCTAACCAGCTGGACCAGGGCTCAACACCTACTCCCGGAGTCAGGAAAATATGCCCTGGCATCAACTCCAACAGTTAGAAGAGAAATCACTTGCCAGAAATGCCATGCTCCCACTGGCAAGATAACCCTTTGCCTCACCCAACTAGGTCAGGGCTGCTCCCTTGGCTGTCTATTGTGGCTCAGGGATGAAAGACCAACAGCAGTCATAGGCCAATTGTACATTACTCTCAAAGCACACTATTAACTTGCGTGGCTGCAAGGCAGTTGGAGGTGGCCACCTTTTGGCCAACTGGGCAAAGGCAGGCCCAGATAGCTTTACACCTTAACAAAACAGACTTTGAATCATGAACACAGGGACGAGGGGTGTAACACACTGGAAAAACCATTCATTAGCATGTTCAAAACCCCTGTGTGTTAGCCCCCAGCACCAAAACAAAGTAAACCATAACCACCAAAACAAGTAAAGTAGAAGCTGTTAAAAATATTTACCTCAGCAGGTGGCTCAGTGGTAGAGCGCTTGCTTTGCATGCTTGAGGCCCTGGGTTCAATTCCTCGGCACCACATAAGCAAAAAGAAAAAAGCCGGAAGTGGCGCTGTGGCTCAAGTGGTAGAGCGCTAGCCTTGAGCTGAAGAGCTGAGGGACAGCGCCCAGGCCCAGAGTTCAGGTCCCATGACCGGACCCCCCCCCAAAAAAAAAATATTTACCTCAGCAGAATGGTAGCAGAGAAATGAAGAATAGTTGACTTCAAAGGAAGAAGTTTTTTCTTAATCATGGATATAGATACCTTTGTTTTCATTCTTGAGTAAATGTTCTTATCAAAGTAATCACCTAATTTAAGTCAAATAATACTCTAATGATCATAGCAAAGAAGAGCAGTGCCCATGTCCTTTTATTCATCATGAAATCGAATCCCAAGGTATATCATCAGGCCTTCTGACATTTAACCTACTATAAGATCACATACTAATATTGCTATTTTTTTTGATTTTGCAGTAATCAGTCGGTGCTGATGGCTGATGCTTGTAATCTTAGCCACTTAGGAGGCTGAGATCTGAGGATCAAGTTCAAAGCCAGCCTAGGAAGGAAAGTCCATGACACTTTTTTCTAATTAACCACCCAAAAGCCAGAAGTAGAGCTGTGGCAACCAAGTAGATTAGCTACTGGCACTCAGCCTATGGTATGTTCCTGTAGTTCCAGATACTCAGGAAGCAAGACAGAGGGTAACTTGAGTCTAGAAATTTCATTCTAGCCTAAACATCACTATCCAACTCATGCTCTCATATACTTTTGGTTAAACCATTAGTTGGTAGTTAATTTACATTATAATTATGGAAAATTTGCTGACTACGGAAAGAAGCATTGCTTTCTTTACTTTTAACACATTACTTTGGTATTTCTGGGATTAATTGTATAGGCATTTTTTGTCTTTTGAGATGGGAGGGGGTCTCAACTATGTGGACCAGACTGGTGTCAAACTCCTGGGTACAATGAGCCACTGCCTGGGCCCTGAGCATCTGCGACTGTGGACATGCACCACGTTCACTTATCTATTTTGTTTTTGCTTTTTAGTAACTGTAGGGCATCAAAATATTTTAAGATAGTAATAAAAGAAAGTATCTTCAAAGAAATTAGCCTAGAGATTGGAAAGCATCTACTGAAGACAGACCATGAAGAACAAAAAGGAGCCTGTTCCAAGGTCCATCATCATAAAATTTCAAAACAACTGAGTAAAGAGATAATCACAGTTTCCAGAAAGGAACTACAACAAAGAAGCAAATCATAGATCAAGTATTAGGAGTCAGAGTATTAGAGTGTGTGTGTGTGTGTGTGTGTGTGTGTGTGTGTGTGTGTGAGTCAGAGTATTAGAGTGTGTGTTTGTGTGTGTGTGTGTGTGTGTGTGTGTGTGTGTGTGTACGTGCACTGTTCCCAGGGCTTGGATTCAGGGCCTTATAATCTTGTCAGCTTTTTCTGCTCAAGGCTGATGATCTGTCCCTTGAACCACGCCTCCAATTTTAGCTTCTTGTTGGTTAATTGGAGATTAAGAGTCTCTCCGATTTGCCTGCCTGGGTTGGCTTCAAACCACAATCCTCAGATTTCAACCTCTTGAGTAGCTAGGATTATGGGCATGAGCCACCCAACACCGAGCTAAAATATCAGAAACACTTAGTGTTTTAAATGTTCTCTTCTGTTGTTATAAGTTTCCTCACTTTTCTCCAGGTTTGTCTCAATCCATTTTCTATGTCAAGTGGAATTCCTAACATGGGGTAATTTACAAAGAAAAGAGGTTTGAGTTGGCGCATGATTCTGGAATTGAGGCGATGTAAGGATGGGCAGCTGCATCTGTTCAGGTGCTGCTGTTGTGTCAACTCACCGCACCAAGTGAAAAGGCAGGCAGGGCTTGCAGAAGTGCAGCACAGGGTAACCTTGCTCTGTAACAAGCCCTCTGCAACCACCAGTCCAATCCCACTGCAGTGCCAACTCATGCAAGAAAGGCACACCCATTCAAGGGGACTCTGCCCCATGACCCAGTTGCCGTCCATGACGCCCCCTCTGCCAACACTGCCAAACTGAGGAATTAAGTATCTAAAGCACAGACCACTGGAGGACACTCCACCCCCGGGATTTGTCCATTATGCTCAAACACCTGACTCTTGGCTATGCTTTCATATTTGGAATAGGGTAGTAGACAAAAGTACACATCTAGTGAATTTTGTGTAATATGATAGTTTAGACTACATTTGTCAAAATCACTCCTATTTCCCTTCTTACCGGTACTAGAATATAACATCTTTCCCCAAACACTTTAGGTTTAGTCACATGATTTCATTTGGCCAATGCAATTTTCACAGCTATAATATGAGAGAATTCATAAGAATTAGGGTTCTGAAGTCAAGAAAATTGACAAAGTGAATTTACCAGTCAGAATCCAGTGGTTGAAATCATAGAATGTGTTTGGAACCGTGAGGTACTATGTGATACTGGAACTTAAACATAATAACCTATCATTAGGAAAGAAATTATTCCTATCCAGTTTTGTATGGCTAAAAAAGGATGTACCCATTGCACCATGGGCCAGCAGCTCACATCTGAAATCCTAGCTATGCAGGAGGCTAAGATCCGAGGATCATGGTTCAGAGCCAACCATGACAGAAAATCTGACTTTTACCTCCAACTAACCAACAACAACAAGAAGAAGAAAAAATAACCCAGAAGTAGTGCCCCACTGTGAGCAGAAAAATTCAAAAAAGTTGAATAAGAACACAAGACCCTGTACAGCAAAGCCCCAGTACCAAAAGTTCAAAGCCCCCGTACCATTTTAAAACAAGTACTCTCTGGGAATTTAACATTCACTAGTTACATTTCAGCTTACAGATGCTAAGCCTGGTTTTTTTAAAAATCAAATTACAGTATTTTCCATCTAGAGCTGCACTAGCTACCTGTGGCCATTTAAATTTCAGCTAGTCAAGATAAAGAATATGATTCCTCAGTGACATTAATCACAGTGAGCCATACTGTACAGCACAGATATAAAATACTTTCATCCTCTCATAAAATTCTATTGGATGGCAATTCTATTGGTGTGCAATACACACAAATTTATTCTTAAATCTAACTCTCCAGACTGGTCTTAGGAAGCCAGCCTATGTAAGAGGATATTATAATTAGTAACTAAGTCATTTTTGAAAGGGTGAAAAATGGTTGTCGTATTTATTTATTCATTCATTTACTTACTGGGGTAATAAGGATTGAACTCAGGGCCTCATGCTTTCTAGGCAAGTGGGTTAACACTTGGGGCAGGCCTGTAGCTGTTGGAGGCTACTAGATACTCTTGAATCCCTGTTCACAGGTAACGGTGGTGGCATACAACACTGATTTATATATTTATTGTGGGGCCTACTGGCAACCCCAATGCCTGCATCATTTTTGAATGCTCACTGTGTTCCAGGCACTGTCTTAACATTTCATATTTTAAAATCTCATTTTGTGTTCATGACAACCTTGTAAAAATAAGTATTCTATTTCTGTTTTACAGATGAGAAAACTGAAGCTCACAGATGTTAAGTAACTTATATAAGATTATACAGTGACAGAGCTGGGATTCAAAACTGGGTTAGTCTGACTTCGAGTCTCATAATCTTTCTACTATACCATATTCTCTACCCAAACAAACCTAGATGCAATATAAAATAAAGAGGAAATGACACATAGTCTGCATTCAAAAACCTCATGGTCTGAATTTGGCATGAGTAGAAGACACAAATAACAGAGACACTGAAAGAAATAATCCAGATGGCCTGGAGCAAAAACCATGATACCAAAATCTCTATCTTTGCTAAGCCTTAGCCATGTGTACATTGAGGAAGCATTTCCTGGAGACTTTATTATTAATGGTCTCAGGTTTCATAGTCAACTTTTTTTTAAACTATATCTATACCAGCATAAGTGAAACAGAACTTGACAGGTTAGCCTTCTCAATCAAATGTGACATTTTTGTGAAAATCAATTTTCAATGCTTCTTCTACTTCTTTCCCTTCCTCCCCACTTTCTTGGTTTTTGTTTGGAGTATGTGTATGTGTGCACGCACGCGCGCGCGCGTGTGTGTGTGTGAGTGTGTTAATAGCAGGTGAACTGGGGGCCTTGAGCTTGTTAGGCATGCACTACCTCTTGAGCTAGTTCACCACCCTTTTTTTGTGTTGGTTATTTTGAAAATGGGTCTGTCTGTATGCCCAGACCAGCCTGTATTACTGTTCTCTTATTTGCACTTCCCCATGCTGCTTAAATGACAGGCCACACCCAGCCTTTATGCTTCTACGGCAGCTGGGATGACAGGCACTGGCCACTGCATTTGCCCTGCATAGAGATGAAGTTCTTGGTAACTTTTAGTTTTGACCAGGCTGGCCTGGAATGGGAATCCCCAGATCTCTGGATCTTGAGGCACCATGTGTGAGAGCTACTGAATCAAACCCTACTATAGGTACATATCACTTGAGAAATGTGTTTGTTTCCTCTGCATAATGTTGAGAAGTGGTATCAGCTGATTACTCAAAAGCACTTCCTTAAGCCAAAACACATGAAGAATAGATGAGACGAGGCTACCGGAAGGAAGAAAATGCCTTTGTAAAAATGTGTGTCTAAAGTAGAGAAGATTTCAAGACATCTGATAGGACACTGCTTCTATTATATTGTACCCATATAACAGAATATTTGATTAAACCAAGTTAGGTTCTGTCATGCCAAGAGACTCAGGGAAAAAGTAATCGTTACAGCTCAATCATCAGTTGACTTCAGAGTTCATACGAGAGCCCTGGGCTTTTGAACTGCTAAGAAATGCTTTACGAGGAACAGCTTGCTTTCCACTCTCACAAAGGTTAAGTCTTTGTTTATTTTAGACAAACTATCAAGCTATGCATAAAGCTCATTTTGAAAAATTAATAGAGTATCTTTTGCCTCCAACTCTCTCAAGTTCTTTCAGTGTTGTAAAGGAGTGAATGAACATTTTCCCAGACAGTCTATGTTTCCATATTTTCTTTTTTTCTTTTTTTTTGGGGGGGGTCCAGTCGTGGGGCCTGAACTCTGGGCCTGGGTGCTGTCCCTCAGCTCTTTAGCTGAAGGCTAGCGCTCTACCACTTGAGCACAGCGCCATTTCCGGCTTTTTTTTTTCTTTTTGCTTATGTGGTGCTGGGGAATTGGACCCAGGGCCTCATGCATGCAAGACAAGCACTCTACCACTGAGCCACCTTCCCAGCCCGTTTCCATATTTTCAATGTAAACATAATGGGGAGAGATGCTGGCCTTTTATGTTTGCTGGTATTAGTGATATTCTATAGTTGGTACCATAAAAGAACATTAAGGTAACCCAGATGAACTTAAATAAGCCTACACAAGATGTGATTATTGAAATCTGTAAAAGAAAAAAGTGATACACTTTTCAGACGATATGTTGCAAAAGAGTTATTAAATATTATAAACATGAATAACGAAGAGTAATTGGAAGAAGTAGGTGAAGATCATATAGAAAGTGCACTTGCCTCGGGCCCAGGTATGTCATTCATTTTCCCCTCTAAAGTTCCCTGTTTCTGTCTAGAGTTTGACAGTGGTCCTCCCTGGTGCACTTTCACATCTGGCTGTGTGGGACATTTCATTCTTATCTCCACCTTGACCTCAGAATCTGATGGCTTGTTAACCTACATCCCCGCTGTGGGAGAACGGGATGGAGTTGTAACAAGTAAAAGAGAAATGGACAAGGTGCTGGGGACAGCTCACCATTCAACTTGACTACGCAGATGTAAGTGTGCAAAGCCTGAGGACAGTCACACAGGCACATGGCCTGAGTGAGCATCCCCACACACTATGTGCGATGGCATCAAAGATACATCCTGTATACAGGATGTATCTTTGTGTATGTGTATGTGTACGAGTGTGTGTGTGTTTCAGAACACTGAACCAGGGTTTCACACTAGCTAGGCAAGTGCTCTACCACTCCATGCCCCAGACCTTGTGATTTTTAGTTTATTTGAGACAGAGATAAGTTAACTTTGCCCAGATATTTCTGTCGCCCATCCCGGAGGCTGGGATTACAGGCATCTACCACCATGCACAATAAGATAGGGGTATTTTTCATACAGAAACATCTCCAAACACAAGTCATCTTGTTTATCTGGCTCCTGTCTATAATAAAGCGCAAAGAATAATCAATATCAACAATGGAAGATGGTGGATTTAAGTTTTAGAGAAAGGGTTTAAATATTGGTATGGTAAGAAGAAAATACAGCACACTAAACACATAAAAATCAATATAATCAAACTCATCTAGACTATTAAGTAATGAAGAACTTAGATTTTTCAAGAATAATTTTGATCATATGGAAGAGTGACCTCTAAAGTGTAATTTTTAAAGATAATCCTCTGCCAGATGACATTGTGCTATAATGAAAGTTTATTTTAGTAAATGTGCTTGAGTGGCTTAATAATCTATATTTACAAACTTCTAAGAGGTTGAATTGGTCATAGTTTACAATACTTAACAGGAGGAATTCCTTGCTTTTGTTATCTTTTGCAAAGATCTTGAGATTGGTCCCCACAACTGTCAAGGGCCTATAAGATAACAACGGGTCTAGTCCCTCCCATACACATACTTGTGAATAAGCTCCACATTAATGCTTCTGCAATCAAAAGTGTCTAGGCCTGGTGCAAACCACCCAAGGGAACAACTCTATGCTTTGTCCATAGCCATATTGTTAAGTGTCATATTAATGGAGTTAATAAACATAAAACATTCAGAATTTGGGGCCGTTCCTTATTTTACAAGGCTAATGAGCTTTGGGCACCTATTCTACTTTACACACCATAAAACACTGTACTGAGACCTTTAGATATGTCAGTCACATAGCTCTGTTTGCAGAGTGAATATAACAAACATGATTTTAATGCAGGCCCCTGTTCCTTCACTTGAAGTAAAACTCGTAAAACAAAGACTCAAAATAGATCATAGGTTTTGTATCTCTTCAAAAAAAAAATTTATGCCAGCAATGTCTTTAATAACCCAATTTAATAAAAGGAGAAAACATTTTTACACTTAAAATGCTAATATAAAATTAACTTTATATGCATATATTTACAGACAGCCAAACTATACATTCAAATACATATGTTACATATTATATTACATATGAATGCATATATTAACCATATGTAATATATTCAAATTGACTTTGCCACTTAGTAGCCCTGGGGACATCAGAGAGAGGAAAGTGCCAAGAAGTAGCCTGGGCTCCCTCCACTCTTCCCTGAGGATGGGTCACGCCCTGGCAGGGGGGCAGAGAGGTTGGCTGGTGAAGGCAACACTGCTTAGAGAGAAAGAGTCACAAATGCTAAGGAGTCCTTGACCTGTGTTTCTTAGCAATTTAACACATTATTTTAAATAGCAGCTCTAAGTTTACTTCATGTAAAAAAGAAAAGTTACACTAAATTCTGACCCAATCCTTTTGAAGGCAGTACAAAAGCATCGGGTTGTTACAAGAACTATGGCTGAAAAGACAAACATGGAGTAGTTTCTTTCACAATGAAATGTAATAAAAAGGGAGAAGCTCTCTTTTCTGACAAACATCCCTCTATAAAAGGTGATCTTTCCAGCCAGACACTGGTGGCTGATGCCTGTAATCCTCGCTAGTCAAGAGGCTGAGATCTGAGGATTGTGGTTTGAAGCTAGCTGGGGTATGAAAGTCCACAAGACTCTTATCTCCAATTAATCAACAAAAAGCCTGAAATGGAGATATGGGTCAAGTGGCAGGGCACTAGCCTTGAGCACAAAAGCTTAGGAACAGTGAGTGCCCAGCTCAGAGTCCAAGCCCCAGGACTAGCAAAACAAACAAAAAAACAAGCAAACAAAAGGTGATCTTTTCAAAGATCAAGACACTGTTTCATATGCTTTTTACTTCTACTAAAGATGAACACTATAATAAGTAAAAAGCTTCTAGATTAAAGAAAAAACCACCTTGCAAGCCCTTCGTTCAGCACAACATTTCTCAATACATACTCTGTGCCTCTTACCAGACATACATATGAATACACACACACATATATATATATACATACATATATATTGCAAATGGCCAAATTTTACACATGTATGTATTTTATATACACACTACATGTGCAATATTTAATATCCTTACTGTGCTTGATAATTATTAAAACAGATACCTTATCATTTCGATGAGAAAGCAAATCATTTACCCTATCATCTCTTCCTCAAACCATCTGAATCACAGTAAATACTCCTGTTCAATAATTTTATGGCAGAAAATACTAATAAATATTAATAAAGGCTCCAGAAACCATGTTAAATGAAGAATAGTCATCATTTTCACAGTAGATTACTGCATTTTAAGGAATTCATTTTATATCTCTATTAAGGGTATTAACACTTTCCGGTGGAAAAATTCAATTGAACACACTGAAATACAAGAGCAAAACAACCATGAGTCATAGTGCTGCTGCTACCACAGCATCCTCTATGTGTAGAAATGTTACCACTGTGAATATAAAAACCATCCTAAACAAATTTATGAATAGGAGTAGGAAAGGCATTTTTGAGGCTTAAGTTGGATGATTTATTTAAAAAGTTCATTTGAAATGAGAATACTGCTGTTCCTAACATCATATCAGATGTTGCATTCGAAATGTTGCATAGGTAAATTTAAACATATGAAGTTTTATGATTTTAATATTGCCAGTTTTGAAAGTACTTTTGTAATTAATTTTAGTGACAGGGCTTTCAGTTTCTCATAATGAGCTAAAAAATACATAAAAGACAGCAAGAATGTTCTTCATAATCCTAAATCATTTAGTTTTTGAATAGTTTATTTAAATGAAAACAAAGAGCAGCCTAAATACATTGCTACATTTTTATTCATGCTTCAAATGTCATGTTTTCTTAGATACTATGGTAATAGGTATATCAATGTAATACGCTTTTCAAAGCCAAAGAGTTTTAATGTAGACATAAAAGAACTAACAGCTTCAATATCACAATTTCCAAAGAAAATGAAATACTTATCCCTTTAGTTAGTACAGTTTTTCAGTTTTTATCAGCTATTAAAAATTACTCTGTAAAAAGGAAAAAAAAGAAACAACAACTGGAAGCCAGTCACAGAGGCACAGTTTTATAATCCCTGCACTAGAGAGACTAAGGCAGGAGTCTGAAGCCAGACGGGGGTAGAGGGAATTTGAGGCTAATCTGGGCTATATAGTCAGACTCTGTTTCAAAACGACAAAAAATTGGCCCATTCATTCTTCATCAGAAAAACAAGCCATTCTGGCAAAATAATTTTGTTTCCTGCATAATGCACACATTTTTATTACTTTTCTACCACCACAAACTAAAACTCACAGTGTTGCTTTTCTAGCAGTCTGGAAAACAAGCAGTTAAATATTCTGATTCCTAAAGGGAATATGATAAAAAAAAAGGGGGGGTAGTTTACACTTAACTTTCAGGAATTCAATGTATATTCTTTTTAATTTGGCAAAGAAAATGCCCTTTTCTAAGTGTAGCAGTAGAGGACACTGGGCATTGGCGAAACTGAATCATACAAGTTGTGGGTGGAGACGGGAGGGAAGGAATGGGAGAGAGCAAGGGAGCAGGTGACACTGTATGAAAGGAAACGTACCTATTGCCTGGCATGTGTAAATGTAATCCCTCTGTACAGCACCTCTATAAAAATAAAGTAAATTAATTAAAAATTGCCTTTTTCTTAAATGTTGTGAGTTTTTTTTTTCTAAAGTGAGATTCTAAGACATTTGGGAATAAGCATCTCTCTCTGTTTATCAAGATTTTGTTTGGTTGTTTAATAAAAAATACAAGCCTCAAAAAAATAAAGTCTTTAGTAATAAGCCATATATTGCCAAACACACATTTTCCCTGAGTTCAATTTGGCCTACCACTACAAACACAACAAAACAAAAACAAAAAGGAGGGAAGGTGGGGAGGGAGGAAAGAAGGAGGAGGAAGGGTGGTTAGAAGCATATGCGCAGAGATCTGATGACTCTTCAGTCATCTTCTGAATTCCACTCTCCCCTCCTTCCCCCCCCCGCCCTGCCCCCCCCCCACTTTGCAGATGAAAGCTCCGGGGTCCAACTAGATCAAATCATTCACTAAAACCAGGCTCCCAATTTTGGTCATAGTCATCTCCCTTCAAATGTAGAGTAATGCCAAATAGCAACGCTAACTCAGTCACAAGCATAAGCAAACTTCGATTGGCAATAATTAATTTTTAAATGCAATAAACAAACCACATCATCTGTTTCTCCTCTGACAAGTGTTATTCAACAAGAACTTTTTCTTTTCGCTCTATGTATTCTTTTTGTTAAATCCTGTCAGTCTCTTATAATCTGAGTAATTTAAATTTAAGGCTGTTTTATGTTAGCTTCAGAAGACAATATATGTTATTTCTTAAGAAAAAAATTTTCTTGGTTTCATTTTTATCAAAAATACTATTTGATGCAGAAGCTAAGTTAAATTTTTTTTTCTTCTCCCAAAGCAAGACAACCACCAGCATTTATTCAAGATCTGTAGGATTGCACTTCAATCTGAATGAGTTTATGTTCTAAGAAATTACACTTTATTATTAAATCCATATGAAAGGAGAAAAGAAAACCCATTTATGTGTTCTGGGAGACTTAATAGAAAAGAGGATGGAGTCCCAATGGCTCTTCCACACACACAACATACTGGACCTCTCTGAGGTACCTCTCATTCTACCCAGCCAGTTTCTGCTTCTGCCTGTTACACCTGGCAGCATCCAGACCAATGCCAGTCTATAAATGCTAAACAGTAGAAGTCTGAGAACATTATCGAAAGCACACCAAAAGCACTTGAACCTGCAGGCTCCTGACTGAATATTCTTGAATAGATCCAAAATATCCTGACACCTTGACAGCACACGTATTCAACTTACCTCTTGGCTGTTACCCTGCTCACTGGTGACACCAAATGGACTCTCTCCCACTGAAAAATTGGACAATTTAACCTTGTTTTGTTGGAAGGTTTTCGCCAAAATTAATGAGATGTTCATATGTGAACAGGAAACAGCAAATTTTAACAAAAAAAAAAACTAGGTTTATTTTTAGAGACATACTGATTGGGGGAAAATCCTTCTGTATTGAAACATGGTGTATGTGATCTCACCTTATGGGGAATTTTTAGAAAATTCACTAGCGATGGGTTATATCAATATTTCTGTAAATTTTATTTGAGGAACTTGATCTTATTGCACTTAGTTTTAACTTTAAAATATGGCCTATTTTTAAGCTAATTTTAGCAAGCAGTTCCTAAGTATGAAGTCTCTGTTCTAGTCTCTGCTTTAATGAAATGTTGTAAAGGTAGTTTTTTTTAAGTTAACAGAGATACACATAATACAATACATCCAATTTACTGGCCATCTATTCAATCAAAATAGTCATATAGTGGTATAGTTTTGCTTTTCTTTTCTTTTCCCCTCCCCATCCCTTCCCATCTCCATCTCCCCTCCCCCCCTTGCCCCGGTATAGTTTTTCATAAAACATTTTTATATACTATCAAATGTAGTCTGTGAAAATTAACATAATTACTTTTTTGTTCATTTTGATAAAGAAAAATAACAAAGAGTAGATAGGCTTAAGGCACTGACTAGGAAAGAACACTTTAAGATATCTTAAGGAATGGCTAGACAGATTTAATTCCCCTAATCTTCTAATTTAGCTCATCTATATATTATTTAGAGGAAAATTTAGAATTTTGGGTAGCCAACTTCTATTTTCCTCTCCCCTAGGAAGCAGCAGATAAGGTTTATTAGGGGTTTTGATTGAATGTATATCTGAAAGCAGGTGAATGTAAGTTTGAGTGACACTTTCTTCTCAGGTCCTATCAAAAATATCAGGTTGGGATACTATCATGACTTGGAAATTAACTAGACAAAGCAGAACATAGGAGGGAGATGATACTACAGAAAGTGAAGAATAAGAATCTTAACGTTGGCAAAATCATAATCATTAACATTTATTAAGCAATTATTATATGGCATGTGTTGAATTATAAGATTAACACAGATTGCCTCAAATGTTTATAGACCCTTATAAAAGAGGAATTGTATCCATCCTCATTTTACATAAAATTAACCCAAAGCCAGAACATAATTAAGAAATTTTTTTGAGTTCAGCGGCAGTGGGTAGCAAAATGAGAATCAGGCAGTCTTTTAGAGGTCTGAACTCTTGGCTGTCCATCCCATCCAGGAATGCAACAGTGGTTAAGATAGTCATGAGTATGTGTCCTCAACTTCCATCTGCAAACAACCAAGTAATAAATTATAATGAGTTCAATGAAGGAAAGAAACAAGGTACCATGAGACAATAAAAAAGGTGGAATATATACCAGTGGTTAGAGAAGTAGAGACATTGAATGGTCATTAAGAGAAAGAACTGAATAAATGTAGGAAGGTGTCTGTCCAAGCGTTCTGGCATGTTTGAGAGGTTAAAGTAAAACACTGAGACTCTAGGGAATGGAGATATAGAGGAAGAGTGGATGAGAAAGGGCAGAAAGACAGGTGGCAGTCAAATTATGCTGGGTTTTATAAATTGTGGAAAGGAGTGTAGACTTAACGTTTCTATGTGCTATCCTGAAGTTAAATGGAAAAACAAGGAAATGTGATCCACACTTTGCTTTTGCTAATATGTGAAGTATGGACTGAAGAGGACATAGCTTCACAAAGCTCATGTTGTGATGACAGAAGACAGATAATAAACAAAATGAATACATTATCAAGTAAAATGAGGCAGAAAGAGGGAGGAAATGCTGTACAATTTAGAATATGGTCGTCAGGGACGGGATTACTAGAGACACAACAAAGAGTAAGACATGGCCTAGACTCGGGAGTGGGTCACAGACACTGGTGGTGAGCAATGCTAGTGCCCATCTGTTGAGCCTCCTTCATGCGGTCCAAGTACAGAGGCAACATGCCTTTGCCTAGTCTCTCTTCCGTCTACTGTCATGTCACCTTGGGCTAACAATTTTTTTTGTGTGTGCCTGTCCTGGGGCTTGAGCTCAGGTTCTGGGCACTAGCTAGTGCCCTACCACTTGAGCCACAACTCCACTTCTGGCATTTTTGGTAGCTAATTAGAGATAAGAGTCTAACAGGCTTTCCTGCCTGGGCTGGCTTTGAACCATGATCCTCAGATCTCAGCCTCCTGAGTAGCTAGGATTACAGGCATGAGTCTCCGGTGCCTGGTGCTAAGTGACGTTTATGGTCACTATTTTTCCCTGAAGATAACTGCTTTCTTGATATAATTCAGACCATAGAATTCAACCATTTAAAGTATACAATTGAATGGTTTTCAGTATATTCAAGATTTGGGCAACTATTACCACAAACAAATTTAGAATATTTTATCATCCCCAAGAAACTCCACACCCATCAGCAGTTTCTCGTTTCTTGCCTCCCAGTCCTCTCAATCCTAGGCAATCACTGCTACTTCTGAATAGATTTGCCTACTCTGGAAATTGCATATAATCCCAAACAATATGCTGTCTTCATGATTGGTTTCTATCAGTTGGCATGATGCTTTCAAGCTTCATCCATGTTACAAAATGTATCAGCACTTTGCTTTTCACTTTTAAACTAGGTAAATAGATAGACAGATATGCAGGCAGGCAAATAGATCATACTTGCTTTATTCATTCATCATTGGACAGACACACGAGAAGGCCAGCATTTGAAAATGCTGCACGTTATACTTGTGCTTTCAGATACAAGTTTTTGGACAAGCAAGTTTTCACTTTCTTTGGTAGACACCTTGGAGAGGTGCTGGGTCATATAATAACTTTGTGTTTAACATCTCAAGAAATGGCCTGACTTTTCGAAAGCAGTTGTATCACTTTATACTACTCCCAGCATGCATGAGAATCCCAAATTTCCACATCTTTGCCAGCACTTGTCCTTTGATTAGAGACATCCTTAGGACACATCTATACACACAGATTTTAAAAGAGCCATCAATATGTATTGGATCCACTCATTACTGTGTTTGGATCCTAGAAATCCCTCAGAGATTCCCTGGGTAAAGGCTCGTCCCCAGCCTAGGGTACCGCTGGCAGGTGGTCTCAGAGCCTTTGATGCTCTTTAATCTACAAGGTGAAGTCTAACGGGAAGTGCTGAGACCACTGAGGACCCCAGCCCCCTTCTCCCCTTCTTCCCACTCTCTCATGAAGTGAGTGGTTTTGTTTCTTCACACACTCCCACCATGCTGCAGCCTGATACAGGCCTAAAATACAGGCCTGTAGAACGAAACCTCCAAAACGGTGAGCCAGAACAGACCTTTTTTTTTCTTTTTCTTTTCTCTTTTTTTTTGGTCAGTTGTGGGGCTTGAACTCTGGGCTTGGGCACTATCCCTCAGCTCTTCAGCTCAAGGCGAGCGCTCTACCACTTGAGCCAACAGTGGCACTTCCAGTTTTCTAGTGGTTTATTGGAGATAAGAGTCTCACGGACTTTCCTGCCTGGGCTGCCTTTGAACCATGATCCTCAGATCTCAGCCTCCTGAGTAGCTAGGATTACAGGTGTGAGCCACCAGCGCCCCACCACCTTTTTTTCTTTATGAATTGGTTATCTCAGGTGTTTCTTAAACCCCAGCTGACACCCTTCACTCCTCCTCTAGGCTAAAACATATCTAAGTCTTGTTATACAAACCCTTCTAAGGCTTAAATCGCTGTACACATCTGACAGCCTATTATTCTACAAGGAGAGAGAGAAGTTAAAAATGATACTCTTTAAGGTTTGTTAAATACACACCAAGCTATGATGTTCACCTTCAGTATGAGTAGATTCAGATGACTATGCAGGTAATTCTGAGCAAGTCAAAGAAAAATCCACCTGAAAAGGCAGCATTCCCAATGGTGGGACAATCTTCCTCTTCCGCAGAGTGCACTGAGCAGGTATGAAGCTCTGGGTTCCATCCTTACCACCAGAAAATGTTTTTAGAACGCCATCTTTGGGCTCACAGCATAGTAAAGTTGTACTCATGCATAATCCATGTTTCATCTTCCATCATGAATCATGTGGGAGTCTTCCCTGACTTAAAATGACTCAGTTCTTTCTAGGAAATAAATCCTATGTGACTCTAAGACTGCTAATAAGATGACACTGTATGTTACCTGAAAATCTAAAATTGCTCTGCGTAGCACCGTGGCAAGTAACTGTAGTCCCAGCTACTCTGAGGCTGAGGTGGGAGGATCATTTGGGCCTAGGAGTTCAAGAGCAGCCTGGGCAACACAGTTGGGCTAGGTGGTGTTAGGGTTCAGTGGTGAATGCTTGCCTGGTTTGTGTGAAGCCCCGGGTTCAATCCTAGAATGAACAGATGCTTTCCCCATCATTCAGAAATAATACAAAGGAAATGAAGAGCATATGCAAATACTACCAAAGTAGAATACGACCTCTCTGTACGCGAGGCAGGGCTTAGGGATCGAAAGGAACATGTGTCCTTTCCAGTGCCCCTTTCTCTTTGCTCAACCCACCATGTTGGATCTTTTGGCCAAATGCCTTCTATGTGCTCTCATACTAACTATTCTGAAAGAAGGCTGTCAGTCCCTCTTCGAAATACACAGACCTTTGTGTAATTTGTGGTATTTATTACGTTCCTTTTGACTTAACATTTATTTGTGTATCTGTCTTACATATTTCCTTCTGACAAAAATTCATACACACATATATGGTTACTAAATTAAAATGAAGTTCAGGGTAGAATTCTGAATTTATGTTGGCATTTGTTTTCTTCAAAATCTGACTTCGAACATCATTTTTTCTAGCTAGATACTACAGGCTCATTCCAATAACCCTAGCTACTCAGGAGGCTGAGATCCAGAGAATCATGGTTCAAAGCTTAACCAGGCAGAAAAGTCCACAAGACTTCATCTCCAAATAATCAGCTCAAAGCATAACTCAAGTGGTTGAGTGCCAAGCGAGCAGGGAAAGTTAACATGAGACCCGGTTTCATTTTCCTTTAAAACTCTATGTAAACACTCATATTAAAGTGATCACTATAAATATACGAAGTAGTATAGAACAGTGATTAAGATACTGTTAGGTAAAAAAAATAAAAACAAAAATTTTATCCAGTCTATGTTTACTACTTGCAAATCTTCTATATGCATATGGGCAAAAAGTAAAAGGCAAAAAGAAAAAGATGAAAACAATTTGCTCTACTGTATGATGTAATTAGTGGCTCCTGTTAACGTGCTATGTTTACGCAATAAATATTGTTTTACAGTGTATAGCCACATCTGCGTTAGTATCATTCTTACTGGATACTGGTACTAACCTTTCGTACTAACCTATGAAAAAAACATGTGTAGCTGGACACCAGTGGCTCACACCTGTACTACTAGATACTCAGGAGGCTACCATCTGAGGATCAGGTTTCAAGACAGACCAAACAGGAAAGTCCATGAGACTCTTATCACCAATTAACAACAACAAAAAAAAAACAGAAGTAGAGCTGTGGCTCAAGTGGTAGAGCACTAACCTTGAGAAAAAAAGTTCAGGGACACACCCAGGACTCAGACCTGAATTCAAGCCCTAGGACCAGCACAATAAAAAAGGAAAGGAGAAAGAAAAGGGAGAGAGAAGGAAAAGCATTTGTAGCCCATGTCAATTGCGTGCCTGGGACTGTCTGCACACATGGACACCTTCAGAGAACCACCACCACCCCAGGGGGCCCCACTGCAGCCTGGACTCAGCACACAGCTCCACAGGCTGTGGGAGCCTGCTGCATCCGCACTTACAGGCAAAGCAAACATGCAAAAAAAAAAAAAAAACCCTAAAGACCAAAATATTTATCACCAATTTAAAGCACAGAAACATCTTTAAGGCCAGTAGCAGAATTTTATGCATTCCTTAACACATGAAAATCTTCTTTGAGTTCAGTTTGGTTGAATATCCCTAACCAAAGGCAAACGCTTCCCTCTTGCTGTTCACCCCATAAGGCACACGATGTCTAAATCGGCATGTTTTGTTTGCATTTGTGCCCTTATCCCCAGAACACACCTAAATTTATATTTTCAATTGATCTTGATACTGTTTCTGTTTACCTCTTTGATTTTTAAAAATATAAATCATGAAAAACATAATTATCATCTTTTATGAAAAATCAGATTATAAATAAGAATTCCCAGATTCTTTTTTGAGCACATGAATTTATATACATGCACTGCTGCCAGAGAAAGAGGAAAAAAATCTGCCCAAATCATGAACAAGTTACTGAGTCCTACATGCCCTGAATATCTCCAACTTGTTATTATTCACTGAATTTATTAGGAACTGTTCTTTCGGGTAAATAAATGTATATAAATAGATTTGAGCTTATTTTTTTTTCTATTTTGTAACTTTACCAACACAATGATTTAAATGAATGAGAAACTAATTCAACATGGTGAACTTAGAAACAGAAGTACAATAATTCGAGACTTTTATGAAGTGAATATATTTTAATTTATTTATAGTCCAATAAATCCTATTAATACACTCAAGCATCACTAAGGATAAGAACAAAAGATGCTGATTTATAGCCATACGCCAGGCTGAAGAATTTTCTCAGAAATCTTGGTTAGGCTGTGATAAGAACACAAATTCCTCTAAGTATGCTGAACAATGCTTTAGGGCATACTTAAGAGAAGATGCTATTTTTTAAAAAAAATGAAAGAAAGGAGAGAAAAGGCTTGATTGCATCACACACAGAACCAGGTTCCCCTCTGTGGGCTGTGGCTGGCATGAAGTTCACACTACATTAATTTGCACTTGTCGACATGCTGCTTCGCAAGTATTCTTCAGGCATGTACAAATGTGTACCCCAAGCCCTCCACTAGAACATAAACTCCCTAAGGGCAAGGCCTGGTCTTCCAATCTACCCAACGCCAGGGTCTACCGCCGGGCTCTGGGTAAGTGAAGCTCTCATCCTGACAGGACGGGGATTTGCCAAACCTGCTGAAGTGGGGCAGGGTGTGAAGAAGGCTGGAGAAGCTCTGTCACCACCAGGACAGAGTGAACCACAGACATGCGCAAGTGACCCTCCCCGAGAAGAGACTGGAGAGAGAGAGAGGTGAGTCCCCAGGTGGTAGCTGGGTAAGTCTCTGAAACCTAGCTCTCCAGATTCACCCGTTCTCTCTGCCTGCCGAAGAGCATAATATAGCTTCCCAGACACAAAGCACAGAACAGAACTTCCTGAGATTTTAATCTACCTGTAGGTGCCAAGTCACAATTAGAAAAGACTAACACGGGCTGGGAAGGTGGCTCAGTGGTAAAGCGCTTGCCTTGCATGCTCAAGGCCCTGGGTTCGATTCCTCAGCACCACATAAGCAAAAAGAAAAAAGCCGG
>NW_012267251.1:2860421-2870491 GCF_000151885.1 Dipodomys ordii
TTTTTTCTTTTTGCTTATGTGGTGCTGAGGAATCGAACCCAGGGCCTCATGCATGCAAGGCAAGCGCTCTACCACTGAGCCATCTTCCCAGCCCCTTTATTTCCTTTTAAAGAGCATAAAACTACAGTATACTAAAATATAAGAATATAACTGTTTTCCCAATTTAAACAAATCAATTTCAAAATGTTTTTGAGATAAAGACATCTAATCTCAGCTGCGCATTTTTTGCTACTAAAGAATTATTGTTAGTATTGCAAGGTATGATGAGAGCATACCGAGTACATACCAAACCCTTCAGTGATGCACACTGAAGTATCTGCGGGTGAAATAATAAACATAATGTCTGAGATCTACTTTAAATATTTCTCCAAAAGGAGAAGAGGTATAGGAAGGAGAGACGGAAGAGGAAAATGGAAAAGAAAAAAAGATGATGACAAAAGATGAAGAAGACAACAAGGAAGCCTCGGGAATCGAGAGAAAAGATGTGCAGGAGATGCAGCACAGGGTGGGAAGAGGTGAGGGAAGGGATGGCTTCGTCTTACTCTCGTATGTTTCAAGACTCCCATGGTGGGATGCGGGTGTGAGTGCGCGTGTGTGCATGAGTGTGTGAGTGTGTGCGCGTGTGCGTGTGCACGCACGCATGCAAAATACAACCTACAAAAAAAAATCTCTAAAAAAAATTAAGGCAGAAATTTCTCACTCTCCTCCATGCTAAATGTCTTCCCCACCCCTTCGTGGATACACAAAGTATCCTCTGTGGCTGACAGTTTCTGAAAGATACAAAAGAGCTGATGTGAAGGAATTCCTGACACATAGAAAAAAGAAAAGAAGAACACGGGTGGGAGAAACTGCCATTGTCACTCTCCTGACCTTTCTTTCTGACCAGGCCAGAGTCAGGGTTCATGCTGAAAGGAGACATGTCGTGGGGACCAGACGCTCGTCCTGCTTTGTCTATATCAGAAAAGCTCTTGGACTCAGCACATTCTCATCTCCATTTCCCACCTACTCAAAAATCTATCAAGTTGTCAGATTCACTAAAATAGAAATAAAACGAGGATACTATAAAGAACACCTGCTTGCAAACCAAGAGATAACTTTCTCATTGTATGCTCAGTTATGTGACACCCTAAAGATAAATATGCATTAAGTGTTATAGATATTTCAGATAGATGCTCAATATGTCTAGCTCTTAAAAATTAAATGCAGATTTCTCTCTTGAGTGCAGATGGGGGCCAAGCAAAATAGCACTTTGGTCTGACAGCAGAAGGTCAGGTCATGGCTCAAAGACCAAAGAACAATGACGGCTTTGCCATTCCAAGTCATTCAGGGACTGAGGTCCCACCACTTTCCTTTCTAAAACACAAAGTAGTTACAAAGAATAACTATAAAATTCCCGCAGCTTGTCCAAGGAAAAATGGTAACAAATTTATCATATCATAAACATCTTGTCATTCTTCAGAGATTTTCTTCCTAATGAGTATGGCCCTCTCAAAAGGTACATCTCTAAGAACCACTACAATCTAAGAATCTAACTATCACTAAAAAGCATTAAGAAAACTGTGACTATTTTACTATCCCGGGAAAATGTTTACAAGTGAAAACTACTCCTTCAGATTACTGCAGTTTTAGCCTTCAACTATTACTAGTCAATTAACAAGAGATACAGTGCTAAAAGAAAAGTATTACAAATACTGTTAAACACGTGATTCATTATGCTCTTATTGTTCTGATGGAGATAGTTTTCTTCTAAAATATTACAATTTCTTTTTTAAATTCTTTTAGATTCTTTCATGCTGAATTATTCCCAGTTTAGTCCAAAATATTATGCTACCAGATGTCTGTATCATAGTATAAAAGATATTTAATAGTGTAGATGGTAAGCCAATATAGCTTTAAAAAATTGTAGAATATCAGAAAGGACAAAATCTCTGCACTTGACTTAGTCCTGGGCCTTCAGCCCCTGACAGAGGATTTTCCCATTCCACTATCAGGAACGCCCCCAACTGGAGGAAATAATAGCTTCATCATGTGTATATGTTAATAAAGAACAATCTTCTAAAAACGTAAAACTTGTTGTAACACCTTGAATACTGTGGTTTAAAAGGAGAATTTTGTTCTAATTGTCTGGCTTTTAACTTAATACTAAAGATTGTAAATAGGACCTGGAAAATTTTTTTGTACTAAATTTCATTATCACTTAATTTTTAACACTTTCCAATTGTCTTTATGGCATTTGTAACAAAGAGTTGATTGAATTGAAAGGAAAAAAATGTTGAAAATTATTTTTAAAAGCATTGAACAGAAATATGTTTGACAAAAATTTACTTGAAGTTAATTATTCACTTCTGAATTGTAGAGATTTCTTTAAAATATTGATACTAAGAACTCAGTCTAATTGTTTAATAGAATAAACAACTTGCCATTCTTGGCTATTTAAAAAAAAAAGCAAGCCTTCAATGGCCTGTATTAGAATATAAAAAGAACCAGTTAGCCTATTAGAATTGTCTCTCTTAAAAACTTTATCCATATTGTCAATTAAAATTGGAGCATCTACATGAGTTCAACAAAGTTACAATGTAAAACATCTGTTCAAACTGAAATTAAAGCATTCCTTCCCAAACATTTTAAATTGTGCTGTATTTAGGCTTCCTGAGCAAACATATTCATGGTTATCTTAGTTAAAACTGGTTTGACTCTGCCAACAATCAATTTGATTGACATATTTACATATCAACTCATCTCATCTTACAAATTTTAAACTTTTTCATTTAAAATTGGATGCAAGTTGGCATCTTTCAAAAACTTCATGTACGTATATTTTAGGTTCAAACTGTGCATTAGAACATTTTTTTAACTTTTGTAAGTAATAGATACACATATCCAAATGTATATTTATGACCTGTCAGATTGGAATTTTATATGCATGCAGTTGTATTCTCACTACTTCCTATGAAAGGTGATAATTTTAAGCAACTATAAATGAATCTCCTTTAATAGTATGAACTGGATTGTTGCATTAGCTAGAAATAATATTAGTTCGGAATAATAAGCAAAATAAATAACTTCTGAACCAACTTCACAGAGAGAACATTACTTATATCTTTAATTGCTGCTTATACAATGTGTTATCCCTTACCTGATTTTTAATTTCAAAATCCCTTTTAGTTTTTGCTCTGTATTCTCTGTGCTCCTTTTCTGCCTCATCCTTCTCCATTTGGGTTTTGTTCAACTGGAAGCGCATTTCTCCACACACCTGTTCCATTGGAAAAAGTAAATGAATAGCCACTGGAATCCACCAGACGATGCCTGCAATTAGATCTTTTGGTGCCCCCTAGAGGCCATATGTATGAAATACAACAGAGGATTTTCTTTAAGAACACCTAGTAGAATATTCAGTATAGCCTGGTAACATTTGGAAGCAAAAATCTGGGATTCTTAAGTCTAATTATTTCATATCGAGAGAAAGAAATGCATAACTAATTTAAGTGACATTCTCAAAGATTATTTTCTGTAAAATAGTTGCAATTGGATATTATCAACTGAAATGTAGCATCATCCAAACTTTAGGTAAAAATGAGTAGTTAAAACATCACATGTTCTTTCTCCTCCAAATTTTTCTGGTGAAGTATTCACTGTTCCTTTGAAGATTTCAACAGTTAAGTTTTTATGTAAGGAAATTTATGAAGGTATTGTTTCCTCTAGAAGATTGTATGATTGATGTTTTGATTTGAAGTAGGACTCATGCAAACTGTCCAAACACCAGTCTTATAGCAGTAAGTATACAATATCACTCAAGTCAAGGAATATATGATGGCAAAAGTCATAAACTAGCACTTAGCACAACTGATGATTGTAATTGGAGCATTTAATATGAGAAGAAAATGTGTGTGGGGGAGGAGGATTGGATGGGGAGGTGGGGGGAGGAGGAAGGATGGGAAGGGATAGGAAGGGGAAACAAAGGAGGAGGCTACAATGCTTGATAAGAAATGTACTCATTATCTTGCCCATGTAATTGTAACCCCTCTGTACAGTATTTTCACAATTAAAAACAAAGAAAATGTGTATCTAACATGAAATAGTCTTAATATATCATTAAGTAAGAATATTTTAAATGTTGTGTATCATTATTTATACAATTTGCATTTTTTCCCAACCCAGGACCACTACAAATGCAGACATACAATTTGAAAATGCAATTAATAGATAAATCCAAATAGAGAAATTATGGGCCTTTTGAAATTATTGAGACCCTCTAGAGAGATAAACTAAATCACAAGGTAATTTATAAAGCAAGGTTTTTTTTTTTTTTTAAATGTTTCTTTTTTTTATTTTTTGTCAGTAATGGGGCTTGAACTCTGGGCCTGGGCGCTGTCCCTCAGCTCTTCAGCTCACAGCTAGTGCTCTACCACTTCAGCCACAGTGCCACTTCCAGTTTTCTGAGTGGTTCATTGGAGATAAGAGTCTCACCTACTTTCCTGCCCAGGCTGGCTTTGAACCATGATCCTCAGATCTCAGCCTCCTGAGTAACTAGGATTATAGGTGTAAGCCACCAGCGCCAGGCCAAGCAAGTTTTTAAGTATCATATATATATCTACTAGTTATACTTGTCTGAAATTTTTCTGTTTTGTTCTATAAATGATTTTGAAACTCTAGAAACTAATCCCATCAAAGCTAAAGGACCTATCTGATTTTTGTAGAAAGGTATTTGAATAATGTATTTAAAGAAATAAAGGGTTCTGAGTTTAAAAGTATGACAAGAAAGAAGAAAGCTTTTCCCAAGTGGCTGTCAAAAAGGAGAATGAACTTATTTCAAAGGAAGTGTACTAGAAAGCTGTCTTCAACCTCTGAGCTGATTCTCCCACGTCAAAAAGTTACAAACACTGCCTAGCCAGCGTAACACCCTGGATTTGGTCCCCAGTACCAAAAGAAAAGACAAAGGAGCTATAAACATGAAAACCCTTTTGTGGTATAATTATACAAAATTTTTAAATCTTTAGTGACAGAAATTTATTTTCTTATTTTTATTGTTTTTACTGTTTTTGTTGTTTATTGTTTTTTATTCTCTTTATTTTCTTTTTTAAATGTTCACTATTCCAATCTATTTTTTTAGGACTGTGAATGAAATGGGCAAAATTTAAATTGATAATATTAAAAAATAACAGTTACACACCATAGTGTAAAATCCAACACCAACAAGTTGGCTATGTTTAAAAATATGAGTATCATGTCTTATTTAAAATTATTTTATTCCCTCTATTTAATTTTGAAGCTATTTGTCTTAATATTTTCAGTTTAGCATTTGCTTATTGATAATACTTACATATCATCTAAAATACATCAAAAGTCTAAACTAAACCAGAATCTCAAAGTCAAGATTTTTAGGATAGTTTTGAAAACAGGAATTCATTCTTTGCATTTCTCCTCCTATAATGAACTGAAAGCTGTCACCATAGATTTCACCTGTAAATGTTGGTAAGCATCCATCCGTCTGCACTCGGCTCTATCACTACAAAGACATCAGGTACACTAGCAAATAGGAGCTTCTTAAAATTTCTACATTTGCTACCTTGAATTTTAAGCAACCAAATGGAAAATTACCAAAACTGAAAAAAGGAAAAAAATGGGGAAAACGGCTCTCTTTCCTAAGATATCAGTTAAAATTAATTCAAATTACTGAATTATGGAGCAACAGCGGCATTTAAAATGTATCAAATTTTAGAAAAATGTGGGAGGGACATGTATCTTACACAAACTGTATATGTAGTAGAGAATAATAAATTGCTTTAATTTACTATATTATGCACAATCTCATTTAGAGTCTCAGTTTTAAGTTAATTGATGCAATCTAGATAAATTTCTAGTATTTCTTAAAACAGGGACATTACATATTAGCCTTATCCAGTTGAAGCCACTTAACATCTAGAACTTGCTTCACGAGTTCATGTGCCCAAAGCACAAATGCTGTGGTGTTCTGATAAACAAACTTGTTTCAAAAACAACTATGATACTACAGTCTTGATCTTTAGAGGCCAGATATGAAAAGTAAGTGGAAGAGAGATAATTTTTTATGTTAAGAACACTTTAAAACTGTAAATAGATGTCTTTGACAATTGCTCTGAAGAGTAACCATCCTCTATGGGGTGTGGGGGGAAAGAATTTAGAAATACAAGTTGCCCTAAATATTCAATCATTGAAGTTATATAACTCATATGTATAAGTCTGTCTTTGGCACTTAAGTGATGAGCTGATGAAAGACGTTCAGTTCTAATTCACCTTTGAATCTGTAGCACCTGTGTGTGCAGGGGAGCATCTGCTTAGTGATTATTAAGTAAACTTGTATTATTCTTGAAATAAGAAAAATATTTACGCAAGTAATTGTGGAAATAAATCTTTTTGTACCTTTGTGACATCCATTTCTTGTGAAGAAAGCTGGTTTTGAATGTCCTCTAGTTGACTAATAGCTGAACTCTTTTCCCTTGTAACCTTTTCCATTTCAGCCTCCAGTTGGGCAATATTCTGAGAGAGGAGCAACATCTGTAAAGGGAAATAAAAGTTCTGAACAAATTCTAAAATTGTGTCTAATTAGGAGTCTCCCACAGCCGCTGGGCTGTCAGTTTTCTGTGGAGTGGGTCTGTCCATTTCCCTGCTCCCTCAGCCCATCCAAGACTTTCATTCATCCTCTATTCCTTCCTCTGAACTCTAACCCAAGTCTTGGTTGAAGACCTAACATGACAGCTATCAGACAGCCAGGCAAGTTATGGAACAGATTGAGAAATGCATTTCAGATGCAGCATGGAGAAACCAGGCAACTTCTTCCATATGGAAAGCACAAATGTCCTGATTGGGAGAATTCAAGAGGATGATAGGGTTAGAGAGCCATGATTTCATTCCCTTCCTCCCAAAACAGTGAGGGGCTCTGGGCTTCCTTGGTTAGCCCCATCTGTGCTCATACTGTCTTGCGCTCCCCTGTCTCCTCCCCTGTCCTCACAGTGTCTCATGCTCCCCTATCCTGGGTCGCGGGAATCTCCCTGAGACCCAGCTTCCAGCACACAGGAGTCTTCCACTTCCTCAGGGCTGGCATTCAGTTCAGGTGCCAGGCTGCACGCCTGGTGTCTTCAGCACATAGACACTGATTCGTTGTTACCCAGGCTTCACTGCTAGCACCCTGGAAGGCATCCTGAAATCACAAAGCCTTTCTAAACACAACTTCTGGATACTTCTATCACAGCACTTTTATTTACTAAGGATGGATTTTTTTTTTTCAGTACAGGGGTTTCAACCCAGGACCTTCCACATGCTAAGCAAGTACTCTACCTCTTCAGCTATACCCCATCCCTTCTGTTTCTTTGTTTGCCTTTGAGATAGAGTCTTCTACCTTTTGCCCAGACTAGCCTCAAACTCATGATCTTCCTGCCCCTAACTCACTAGTCACTAGGATAACAAGTGTGGGCCACCATGCCAGGCTCTCCCATAGCAGAGTGACACTGTTTTTAGTTGTCTGCATTCTCTGGCTAGAAGTTGCTAAGGGCAGGCTCATTAAAAGCCAATAAATGTGCTAGGAATGGATGAATAAATAATTTGAATACCTGCTTTTGCAGAGGAACTCTAAATGTCAAGTACTTCTCAGATTAAAAATGCTTCCTAGATCTTAAGACTTACCTTTCGTAGTTTTTGTTTATAATTATTTTGATCTGTTGCACTCAGTCAACTTTTTCTTCTAGACTCTTAATTTCTCACTTAAATTAGCAGTTTTAAAATGAACCTACATGTAGGGATACCTATATCAGGTTTTACCTTTTAAAATAGGAATAAATCAGAAATAATGGTACTTGAAATTTGCTATTGTACTCACACCTGTATGAATTCAGCTTTATTAATGAAATCAATAACTAAATTGGGATAAAAAATCAGCACTGATCCAGACACTGGTGGCTCACACCTGTAATCCTAGCTACTCAGGAGGCTGAGATCTGAGGAATGAGGCTTGAAGCCAGGAAAGTCTGTAAGACTTTTATCTCCAATTAACTACCAAAAAAGCCAGAAGTAGCGCTGTAGCTTAAGTGGTAGAGCACTAGCTTTGAGCACCCAAGCCCAGAGTTCAAGCCCCAGGACCAAGCAAAATATAAAGAAAAAAATCATCATTGAGTCACAGTTTTGGTAAATTAAGAGCTTTACATAAATGAAACTAAGTGAGGTGCCTTTGAATTACATAAATAGCTAAAGTTGACCTGAACAAAAAGGATGAGTCTTAGCTATTTTCTAATTTAGGCAGATGAATAAATTAACTTCTGAAGAATGTGGTGAATGGTGTATTTGATTTATGGTTGTTTACATGTCCTTATCATTATAAGATTGTTTATAAATTTAATTTTTACATAAAATTAGCTTTCTTAACAACAAACTATAGAGTTTCATTGTGCATAAATACTAGTTGAACCTAAAAATGAAAGGTCAAAAGTAGGTGAGCAGAACAAATTATGAGTATCAATTTAATTTCCTAAACTTTCAAAATTCAGGTTCATGATGAATGTGTAATTATAGGTTTTTCTAGGTTTTTTTTAATGACCAGCTATTAAAATTTATATTAATGGGGAGACAAACCTGGTAGTTACACTTCATATTAACAGGGCATCTAGTTTTTCAAGCAGACATGCAGACATTTATTTGGCTACGGATAAATTCTGAGTCTGCTGCTATCACAGGCATATACCTGATTGCTTCCCTGCCCTACGATTCTCTTCCACTGCCACCCACCACTTCTTTCCTCAGCCCATGGCCTGTCTGCCGCCTCCTGTCACCCACTTCCGGAGGCCCCCTCCTGCCGTCATGCCTTCTTTTCCCCGTGCCCACCATCTGGAAGTCAGCATCACACTGCAGGAGCTTCTCCATCCACATCTGTTGCAGAGCCAGAAGGAACATAGACAGCTGCAACACTGCTGGATGTCCAAGGCTCTGACATCAGGGAAGTTCTTTACACTTTGACGGGGGCAAAGAAAAGACAAAGACACCAAGGTTGGGAGAGCTCGACAGAAATTTCTGCAAAGCAAGCCCCCTGCATACTGAATATGGTATGAGGCAGTGCTTCCGAGAGAAGAGATACATGAATTAAGAATTCTAGTAATGTGTTGGTGTCAAAACAACCAACTAAGAAAATGTATGGGCCATAGGGGGTGGTCAAACAAATACCAGATGAATGACTGATGAACCAACACACCCAGGTGGCTGGGTAGATCATTACAGAAGGCACCAGACAAAACTCTCCACAAGTAATAATCAAGGCAGAATGATGTAAACCTGGGCATAGAGAAGGTACATGCTCTGCTAAAGCTTTCCACACAAATGGAATGTGTGTGTATGTGAGAGGGCAGGGGGGAGGGGGAGAGAAAGAAAGAATATTAGGAACTAAGAAAAAACATAAAAAGAAAGATAATCCATGCCTCTCAATATTCTTCCTGATCCTCCTATTGGGAGCGGGGTGGCCTGCTCTAACTTTATCTAGCTAGTGCTTACAAAGTTATGACGAACAGTCCTTCCTTCCTTCCTTCTTTCCTTCCTTCCTTCCTTCCGAACTGCTCCTGTGCTTATTATAGAGAGAGTCTCTCTTTAAAAGAAGCAACTATACTGGTTTTAAGTTGATATGAATATAGTTGAATTATATATTTATACTAGATGAATTTTCAGTTCAGCTGAAATGAGCTTCAAGAACTAAGCATAAACTCATTTACTTAAGATAATAAATGGAAAAGCTGGGCTTTATATTTAAATCTATCTGCTTTTACTAACATGAAGGTCTGAAAAAGCTACTCAATAAAGCTGTTTCTTTCTCTATAATAATAATAATAATAATGAAAACCACAAACAACTTTATTCACTGCCCACTTTAAGCCAAGTATTATATCTACAAAACATCATTTAGCCCTATGAAGTCCTTGAAGTATTTTCAATTTTATTCTTCTGAAGTTTATTTATTTATTTATTTTTGGGTCCGGTCGTGGGGCCTGAACTCTGGGCCTGGGCGCTGTCCCTCAGCTCTTCAGCTCAAGGCTAGCGCTCTACCACTTGAGCCACAG
>NW_012267251.1:2871916-2876328 GCF_000151885.1 Dipodomys ordii
TTTTTTGGGTCCGGTCGTGGGGCCTGAACTCTGGGCCTGGGCGCTGTCCCTCAGCTCTTCAGCTCAAGGCTAGCACTCTACCACCTGAGCCACAACACCACTTCCGGCTTTTTTCTTTTTGCTTATGCGGTGCTGAGGAATCGAACCCAGGGCCTCTGGCATGCAAGGCATGCGCTCTATCACTGAGCCACCTTCCCAGCCCTTTTGGATGAAATTTTAAATCCAAATTTAAATTTGGGTTCAGGCCATTCATGACAGGGCATCTCTCTGCTCCCCACAGTGGCCCTGTCCTGCTCAGTGCCCGCTCCCCCTGCCCCAGCCACCAGTGCCCTCAGTGCTTGCTCCTTCCCCATGCCCCAGACACCAGATGCTTTCTACATTCCCAGAAACCACCGTGTTTTTCTAGCAGTGGGTATGATATCTCCCATACACACATGAAAATTTCCTCCTGTCATCTCTATCCAAACACTCTTCCTCCTCCTCACAGGTCTCATTTCAAAAATCTCTCTGTGATGGAAAGTCTATCCTGATCACTGAGAATAGGCCAGGTTCCCCCATGACAGGTCTTGAAGGATCTCTACTGAGCCTCCAAAGACTTTTCACAGCTATGATGAAAAGCCATTGATGAAAGCACTGCTTCAAAGTCTACTTCTCGCAAGAATGTGTCAGCTTCATGAGGAAGACCAGATTGGACCGTGACGACCACAACCCCATTCCCTCCATAATCTCTGCTGAAGGCTGAGAAAGGACCCACACAGCATTGCCCGGCTGCACTGGGGACCCCAGTGTGCACAGTGGCTATCTGTGGGGGATTTTCACCCACTGACAGCACTAGTCCAGAACAGAGACAGGAGCAGTTAGACTAAGCTACCATAGGGTTCTGACAGCTATAGTCAGTAAAGTCAGTAGAGTAGAGCAGAGTATATTCCTCAGTTTACCCATTGGAGTTACAGCTGGTTGGATAGAAGCTGTGGGTTTTCTATTTATATTTCCTTACACTGCCTTGAGCATAGCAGAGATGCATAGGTATTTGCTATGGAAGCTAATAATTACCATGCATCACAGTATCATAACAGTGTCTAGGAAAGAAGGCTTGAAATCCCTGTAAAAGAAGCATGAAAGAATTGTTCTGGTGACTTCTTGCTCAATTTTATTCCATTGCAACAATTTTAAAGCTGGTTTCTACTTTCTGCAGAATTCCAGTATTGCTCTTTCATATACCACAAATTTCATGTTATTTAATTCCTTCTGCCTTTCAGTTATTCATGTGGTTATCATGATGTAATATGTCAGAATTGATTTAATATTGTGTATATAGTCACTTTTGCTCGCTCACTCAGTTTCTCACATTTTATATTATGCATGCTTAATGTGGGGTAGAAGATAAAATAGAGGAGTCATTTCTCTTTAATTTGGTCAAAGTGGATATAAAACCTGGTTATCTTCTGAGGAGGCCCCCTTCTCTGTCTAATGTGTTTAAGAGAGAGGGAGAGAAGCAGAAAGAAGAGGAGGTAGAAGTGGAGATGGAGGAGGAGGAGCAATAAAGGAGGAGGGGGAGAGAAAAAGAAGGAGACAGAGATAGAGGCAAAGACACAGAGACCTCCTGCAGAATTAAAGTTTGTATTTTATAATATGGAACCTAAGAGGTTATTTCAAAGGTCAGAGAACAAGCCTCATTGCGAAACAAACATCTGGAAAAATAGGCCACTTTTGACAAACTCTAAACTAGAAAAAACTGTGATTAGTTAAAAAGGCTTTATGTTTAAGAGTGGCGACCCACAGGCTCCTAAGGGGTATCTCTGGAGCACACTCCTGCAACCCGCTGACGGGGTGAGGCTGCATACCTTCGACTCTGCCTCCTCCTTTTCTTTCCTTAGTTCTTTTTTCATCATCTCCTTCTCAAAAGCCCTTTTCTCTTGCTGAGATGCAAGTTCTCTTTCTAGTCGCTCTGTCTGCCTTTCTAGCTCACTCTTCAGCTGCTCGCACTGGATCAGAGCCTGCCAGGAACAGAGATGAAAGATGAGTTTATATTTGGGGAGAAAAATAAAGGAGAAATGACACGATTCAGCTTCACTTTCATGTAGCATACTCAAGGCACATTATAAAGTCTATGAGCATGATTTTGTGTTTATCGGTATCAGTTAATGACTTAAAATAGTACCGAAATGTTACAGGCACTCACATGTTTAATATTCATAATTAAGGATATAAACTAGTCGGCTACAAAATTCCAGGAGCAGACCTTGCTTCAATTTTGAAAGGAGCTCAGAAAAATCAGCTGCCCTAGTATTTTAATTACATGTTGTGATATGCTGTATATGAGCTTTATTGACCCCTTATATCCTCATAATTAAACATTACTTGAACACTTAAAAAAGGTAAAGCAATTAAAAATTTAAAATGGTATATCGAATACTATATTTTATTACACAAAGCATTCATTGGTTATCACTATATTCATAATTTCTTCAATACAACTAAGATTTACTTCACTCTGCTGACATGTAAAAATTAGGTTACAGTCAAAGCAAGACAAATATCAGAAGAGAATACACTACCTAGTTTTATGAAGACTTAAGACTGTCATCTTCCAATTCTGGTAAAAATTAATAATTGCACTTTAGTCTAAATTTTCCACTGTTCATTTTCAGAGACCAGAACTTTCTTTCTTTTGGCCATATTCGAAATATTATATGTATAATACCCACCTAATGAATAGGACTTAAAATCATAATTTTTAAAAATCCCAACAAAATGAAAATGCTTAGTATCTCACTCTTATCTTAGTAGCTCCTATCTTCAATAAATACTTCACCCACGCTTTATTTTCTTCTGAATTGGTAGAAAGAAAACAGGGTCTCTGTTTTCCATAGTTATATAAGTCCCTTTGGTAAAAGCTACAAGAAATACAGACAGGGCCTTGAATTCTTGCTTCGTTTTTTCACTCAAGACAGGTGCTCTAACTTGAGCCCAACCTCCATTTTCAGCTTCTGTCTACTAGGCTGGCTGCAGATTGCAATCATCAGATCTGAGCCTCCTGAGTATAAGGATCGTTAAGTGTGAGCCACTGGAGCCAGGAACTCTTTTTTTAAGTAGAAGGAATACATTCTAAAATAATGATAAACAGAACAATGCAGTAAACATACAAGCCAATAAAATCAACAAGGGTTATATACTGTATGTAGTTATATGTGCTATACTTTTACACAAATGGCAGACCAGTAGGTTTGTTTCCACCAGCACAACCACAAACGAGTGTGCAATGTGTTGCATTATGAGCTTACTAAAGCTACAGTGTCATCAAGTGATAGTTATTTTGGTTCTATTATAATCTTTTGGGACCACAGTTGTATATGTGGTCTTGTCCTTGACCAAATGGTGTTAAACTTTGTTCTAAATTTGTTCTTGCTTTAGAGCAGAGAATATGCACGTTAAAGAGCATTTTCTCTGTCTGTGACTACAATCAAATGTTCTATATTTTTCTGATTTTCTTTTTACTCCAGGTTTCTAGTTCCTGCCTTTCTGATTCTAGTAATAAAACAAACTGAATTAACTTGGAAAAAAGGTTGTCTGTTTGTTTGTGCCAATCCTGGGGCTTGAACTCTGGGCCTAATTACTGTCTCTGCGTTCTTTTGCTCAAAGCTAGAGCTCTACCATATAAGCCACAGATCCACTCCAGCCTTTTTTTTTTTTTTTGGTAGCTAATTGAAGATAAGAGTTACTTGTAGATAAAGAGTCTCACAGGATTTCCTACCCAGGCTGCCTTCAAACCATGATCCTCAAGTCTCAGCCTCCTGAGTAACTAAGATTACAGGTGTGAGTCACCAGAGTTTGAGAGGCATATAGACAACCTTTCTTTAGGAAGCTCCTCTAATAGACCTCTCCAAAGCTCTCCTTCAACGTAACAGGCAGAAGGCCAGCTCCCCTTGCACCATTTCTTGTGGCTTTACCAATGACACTATAAAGCTCTACCTTTCTATGTACATAATAACTTAAAATTTCCAAATGGTAATTGTCATCTAACACTTTACTATTTGCTAGATATTTTGCTGAATGGTTTACATGGATTATTTAATTAACTCTATCAAGAAATTTTAACTGATTCTTATCACTTAGAGAAAACAGGGCTTTAAAACATTAAGATAATTTGTCCAAGTAATCTGGTCCAAAGCAGTTCCATGAAAATATCTATGAAAGACATCATCAGTTTCTCACATCATACATTTACGTCCTTATAAAATCCTCAGGCATTGTCACTGCTACTGTTAATGTAATATATAGTCAACACAAAAATAGCTCCTTCTACCAAAGGAATATAATTGAAAACCCAGAAATGAACCTACAGACCTATAGCCATCTAATTTTCGATAAGGGAGCTAAAAAAATAGAATGGAAGAAAGACAGCCTCTTCA
>NW_012267251.1:2877443-2917678 GCF_000151885.1 Dipodomys ordii
TCTTTGTTGCTTTGTATGTCCCTCCCCCACAGTATAACACCTGCTTTCACTGTATTTGATGTGGGTATAATTTGTGGAGGGGAAGGGGAAAAACAAATCGTTTAAATATGGATACAGGTGGATCCATTGCAACAATGAGATGTATAAGTTGTTATGTGGAAAAACGAACTTTACAACTTTGGTGGGGGGGAGGAGGAGGATTGGGGAGGGGAGGATGGGAAGGGATGGGAAGGAGAAACAAAGGAGGAGGCTACAATGCTTGATAAGAAATTTACTCATTATCTTGCCCATGTAATTGTAACCCCTCTATACAGTATTTTCACACACACACAAAAAAAGGTCCTTCTAACTTTGCATGCAAGACACAAATGGAACACTAGGTGGCGACACATGCCAAGAAACTAAACAACAAAGTGACCGTAGCTCAGTAATAAACGATTCTAAAATTAAAATTTATGTTCTCTCATTTTTTCTAGATAAAGCTACTAGACCTGCATTAAATTTTGTAAGCTTCTTGGTAGTCCTCATATTCATTATTACTAATTCAGTGAAAACGGTAGATTCATAGTACTCTATACTTTGATTGTTCTTTACTGTTAAATTTGAAAAAGCACTAACTATAATAAAATTTTACACTAATATTCAAAATCAAGTTTTCAACAAACATTAACTGTGTAGTTAACACATAAATGGCCATGTGAGAGATACAGTGATAGGTGTCACAGACCTGATTTCCATGGTCTTCCGGTGGAGACAGTTATGTACACACTCACTGAAAGTTTGGACAGCATCAGTGGGGATTCAGAGGAGAAACAGATTAATACAAAGAAAAAGAGACTATGGGAACTTCAAAAATGAGGGAGACTCATTTACTGAATAGATACTTCACACATGACCAGACTCATGAAAATGGCCAAGTGCAGTTTGTGTTCTGGAAATGAGCACACACAGTGTATATGGAAGGATGAGGTGGAAGAAATTATAGGAAAGTTAGAACAGAGATAGACTGAAAGGAATAGAAGGCTATACTGAGGAATTACCTTTTATTTGCTCATGAGGGGAGTGACCTGAACCGAGAGATTTATAATCCACGAGGTCTAAGGCAGCACTGTGGTAGATATGTGAGAACTGGAAGAAACCTGAAGGAAACCAACCAGAAGGCTATGGCGAGAGTCTGTTGATGTGCACAGGAGCATTTGAGGGGCTGGACACAGAGGCAGGAAGCAGGGGAAGAACAGGAGATCTGAAGACAGCTAAGCAAATGATTTGATGTCAAGAGTAGGGGTTGGGGCAGAGCTAAGATATTTTAAAGGTTATAAGGTAGGAATGTTGGGAAGATAAGGATGCCATTATTTTAAATAAAACATAGAAAATAGTGGATGGAAAAAGTGGTAGACAGGAATGTGGGGGAATTAACAACTTAGTTGTATAGTAGACTATCATCCACACCATCCACATAAAGAGTCCTAGCAGCAGCAACAAATGTAGGTCTGGGCTCAAGAAAGCCACAACGTGGGTCTGTCCAAACAAGATAAACATTTGACCATGAGCGGAGGAATGAGTCAGGAAACGGCAGCATGGGAGGAGGGCTAGGAATGAGCATCCACAAATGTCTCCGTTCAAGGAATATGAAAAGCCAGTGAAGCCAGACATCAGGAAGCAGGCAGGAGTCATCTAAAGGATCCACCCGTACAATTACAGTGTCAGCTAAAATAAGGAAAGAGATGAGATATAAGATATGGTATGCGATATGATATGCTTTGGCATGGATATGATAAAATATGATGTTAGTGTGACCTCCCAGATCTTTCAAATTGACCCTGTTCTAACTTTTCTAGAATTGTCTTTCGCATAAGTCACATTCATTCCCAGTATATGAACTATGACTTCAAAATTTCAGGGCCTGAGCATTATAAAGATTGAAATGAGGATACTGGATTTGGTAGTGGGGAAGTGACCAGTGCTAATTAAATGAGCAATTCAATGGCAATTTGTTGAGTCTGGTACAATTTATTGAATGTCTGACTGCAATGTGGTTAGGAATGAAGGGAAGGCTACCAGGGCAGACAACTGTTTGCAGAGTCTGCCAGGAAAATGATAGACTAATGGTAGGAAGTTGAGTAGAAGCTGATTGCGTGAAACCTGTTTTCTCTTCAAAAATCTCTGGCATGTAGATGGAGAGGAACGCAAGGAAGGAAGGTGGAGTGATTGATGACAAACAGGCCAGGATTCTAAGAAGTAGAAGACATCAAGAACTTAGAGAATGCAAAACAAGTTGGGAATAAGAGGGCCAGAAAGGAAAGGAGGGGAAGAAGAGAAGAGGAGAAGGGAAGGGAAAGAGAGAAGGGAAGGAAAAGAATAGAAGAGATATTTAGGGATGGGAAGCTATGGAGGCAGCTCTGGACTTTGTCTTGATCTCGGGGAGAAGTGAGTCATATATGCCAGGAGTAGAGAAGTAGGTGAGGAGAGTGGAGTTCCCCAGGCAGTGTATATACGTAGTGTAGCCAATCACAGAGAAACCAAGGGTGATGTAGCCACTGTAATCACTGGAGGAGTTTTACAGGGGAGTTCAGTTGGTTCCTTCAGCAATGACTGGTAGATTCAAACTAGCAAAAGAAAAACTGACATGCAATTGGGCTCTGCGTTCCCTAACAACTGGAACCGTGAGACAGGCCAGAGCAAAGGAATCCTCCAGTGCTGGTAAGAACAGAGCCACTGTTCCCTTAGTGGACGTTACTGGATACCAACAAGGGCTTGAACAGTGAGCCCACTGGCTCAATTCCTCACTGTCAGAGGATACAGACAGACCAGCAGGATAGCTGCTATAGGAGGGGTGGTCCTCAACTTGAGTGAATTTGCCAGATAAGGAAAATGTTAGTGAGGGAAAAATTTCAAGAAAAATGTTGAGAATAAGACATACACGGGGTTGGGAAGGTGGCTCAGTGGTAGAGCGCTTGCCTTGCATGCATGAGGCCCTGGGTTCGATTCCTCAGCACCACATAAGCAAAAAGAAAAAAGCTGGAAGTGGCGCTGTGGCTCAAGTGGTAGCGCGCTAGCCTTGAGCTGAAGAGCTGAGGGACAGTGCCCAGGCCCAGAGTTCAGGCCCCACGACCAGACCCCCCCCCAAAAAAAGACATACACTTAGTAATGGGCTGAAAGCAGGAGTGGGGGTGGAGGGTAATGATGTCCAGGTTTTCAATCCATCGGGCCAGGGTCGTGGCTAAGGGTGCCTTTCAGTGAGAACACAGAAGGAGCAGCATATGGAGCCAGGGATGGGGGGAGGGAAGGGAGTATAAAGAGTTCTATTTCAGACCACAAAAAATCCATAATTAAATGAAAAGGAAAGAAATCCAACCTGGAAACAGAAAAAAGGACATGAAGGAGAAGGACAGGAAGAGAAGAGGCTTAAGAGCTACAGGCGGGAATAAGAACTTGGAGCAGATTGCAAACGGGAAGGAGAGGGAGGGGAAGAAAAGGTTTTGGCCAGAGTGTTTGCAGGATTTGAGATCTCAGAGACAATTGGGTTTATGTGGGACTTACAGTGGGTAGAAGAAAAGCATTATGAGTTAAGGAGGCCAAAGATGGTTGGTGTTGTACGTGTCAGCACAGGGATGTTGAAATTTTTAAGGGTGACCCAAGGAGCTAGGATGGAGAAAGGGTGAGATGACAGAGCTCTTAAAATGTCCAGACTGAGTTCACTGACTAAGATGAAGGAGAAAGAAAATAATATGGGTTTCAAAGAGGAATGATACCCTGATTTCAGAGTAACACAGACCAGAAGTGGGAGTCAAACAAAGGCGCAGAGGAGGCAGGAGGGGCAGGCAAATGCTGGCTATCTCCTCTAGCACAGCCATGTGAGTTGCAAAAGGGACTTTACAGCTCATACCGCCACCAAGGACGGACATAGCTCAAGACAAACAGAGAAATTAGTGGTGTTTAAGGGTATAAAGTAAGCTCAGAACCAAACCTAAGTTTGAAAAACAGAGAAATGTGATTAAATTACTAATAAGATGGTCTGGAAAGATTACAGAAGAACTGAATAGAGACAAATAGATAGGCAGTAACTAAGAGAAAACAGAACCAAACCGCTCTAATATTTTAATAAAACACTGATGTTACTACAGGTTGAATATTTCTTCAATATTCAAAATGTCTGGGTGGAAGCTCTTCAGATTTTGTAGGTTTTTGGATGTTGAAATGCAATATTTGCATAGACTTTATAGTAGATGAGTACTCCTAATTTAAAAATCCCAAATCCAAAATGTTCTAAAATCTAAAACTTTTTGAGTGAGGTGTTGATATTCAAAAAAATTTTCATATTTCAGTGCACTAGATATTTCAGTGCACTTCAATTTCAAGCTGTTGATTCATATTTGGTTCAGACCACTGCTTTCAGCAATGCCAAGAATATTCTGCACTCTCTTCTCTGGCAGTCACTGGCTGCTGGCGGCTATTAAGCAGGTGGAGGATGGCCAGCATGTCAAGGGAAAGTTCCCAGCAAGTACAATGGATTAATTAACACTGCCCATCACTTCATGCCAACCATGACTGTCACTGTCATCACTTAGCTTTCAATGGATCCGAACTCACAACCAAAGGTGCCATATAATACACATACAAAATTATCTTCCACCTATTTAGATGTTTTTAGAATTTCCCACATTTGGCAGAGAAACATTTATAGTTAGTCACAAATAGACATAAATAAACCAGGGACTATAGGTGTTAAAAATATTCATAGCAGCGAAAAGCATCCAGGTACTTTACCATACACTACTACAATCTCTGAATAGTGATATAACAAGAGTATTTGTGGAGGAGTAAAAAGCCTCCAAATAAAAAATTTTACAAAAGTCAAAATTAACAGATTGGTATCAAGTTTGTGTGTCTGGAAGAGAGCTTAGTTATCACATGTAACCAAGGAAACGGGCGGGGGGGGGGAGGGGAAGCAATTCTGTGATCTCTTTGTTTCCACCTCCTAGACTTGCCTGGGTCTTTTCAAAGTTGGCTTCTTCAGTCATTAGCACAGCTTGTTTCACCTGTTCATAGGCTCTGGTTTCTCTTTTCTGTACATCTGCCAAGCTGCTCCTCACGGAAACGAGCACAGACATTAAGTCATCTCTTTCTCTGTCAGCACAAAAAGAACATTCAAAACAAGAAATGATCAGATGAATATATACTCATAAATCAGGAGGGAGGGGGAAAAGTACTAGTATGCACCAGGAAAAGAGCCAGGGAGGCCAGCTCAGCATATATTAAAGCACAATCCAGAGAATGACCCTCTGTTCTCACTAAGCGGTGGCAGGCAGAGAAGCCAGAGAGGGTGAGCGCATTCATGGCTGGGCCGCATCTGTGTGGGACAGGAACTTATTGTGGAGAGGGCTGGCACGCGGAGGCCTCGAACAAAGCCCCGAAAAGAGCAACTAGTCAGAAAAGGAACAGGAAGCGAGGAAGAAAACACACACACAAAACAACCAAGTACCTAAGAGTGGCGTTTTATTGCAAAGTAGAAGCCATGATTTTAAAGAAGAGACTGAGAAAAAGATAAAGATTTATCCCATCCTACTGTTAGAGGCCAGTAAGATCCTGTTCCTGCACTGAATCTTCTCTTGTTTACTTAGGTGCCATGTGTTTTCTGTCTTCCTCCACAGTCCTCCTGTTCGCCCTTCTTTCACCTGACCAAACCCAGGAGTTCATTCTTTCATCGCTTCTATTTCAGTGTGTGGCGCTAACCCACCCCTGCTACTCCTCCTTACACATACTTTTTTAACCAAATTTTACCCCATTGGGTTTGACTGTGGCCAAGCTGAGCCCCTCCCTCAGCAATTCTCACACGTCCCATAAGCCACAGTGTCTATTGGCGATAGAAAAGAACAACTACCAAACTGCTTTTCTTTTTAATGGCAGTATAGGGGTTTGAACTCAGGGAACTTGGCACTGTTCCTTAGCTTTTTTGGCTCAAGGCTGGCACTCTACCAGCAGAGCCACAGCTCTACTGCGGGCTTTTTTGGTTAACTGGAAATAGTCTCTTGGACTTTGCTACTCATATTGGCTTCAATCTAAGATTGGCTTCACGATCCTCAGATCTCAGTCTCCTGAGTAGCTAGAGTTACAAGGTGTGAGCCACCAGCACCAGGCCCGAAATGCTTTGGATCTAAAACAGTAAGGATCCAGTTTTATAAGTTAAATATATCCTGTGTGCTGCAGGTGGCTACCACCTAGAATCTTAGTTGCTCAGGAGGCTGAGATGGAAGGGTCACAGCGTGAAGCCTGTCTGGGCAGAAAAGTTCATGCGACTCTTACCTCCACTAAACAACCAAAAAACCAGAAGTAGAACCGTGACTCAAGTGGTAGACCCAGCAGCCTTGAGAAAAAACAAAAACTGAGAGTCAGGACCCAGTCCCTGAACTCAAGCCCCACAACTGACCAACACACTTACACAAAAAGCCCCTATCAAATTTCCAGAATATTTATAACTTATCACCAAATCTGAATAAAGATATTCAGAAGACAAAAAAAAAAGGTCAGGCAGAAAGCTTTCTATATACACAAAGCAATAAAAGCACAAGTACTTCAGACTATTATATATACGATTGCAGGCTCTGATAAAGAAGTTAAATTTTAAAGGACACTTTCAAACTCAGCTGAAATAAATACTGCAGTTTTTGCAATGCCATGTTCTCATCTATCAGAGAGGAGCTGTGATCTGTTAACTCATCACACGTTAGAGTCATAGTGTACATTAGAAATACTGGGTTTAATTACTTCCTGAATTAACCAGTGGCTCCATCTAAAAGCATCTTACAAGTGAATTAATTTAAACTATGTGTAGTATTTGGAAAGCAGCCACATGCTAAGAAGCATAATTCTGAACAAAGTTACAATCATCAGACATTTCATTAAAAACTCCTTTTGTTTAAAAAAATAGAATAAAATGCAAAAAAAAGAAAACACAAAGATTGTGAGACTGAAGATCTTCACTTTAGAATATCCTGATTTGTTTTAAATTGATATAAATTAGTTGTTTAAAGAAAATGAAAAAAGAGCAAGTTGTTTTAATCAAATACAATGAAATACAACTGAACTGAATGAATCAAAGAAAGAGTAATGCATTCTAAAGTAAAAAAAAAATGAGGCAAAAATTTGAACCTGTTAATATCATATAGAAAGGGACTAGCATCATCTAGGATATACAGACCAACAGGACATATGATTATAGAAGAAAATTCATTAAGAATAGTAAATGGGGATAAGATACAGTCACTTGCCTTGAGTTTCTAAGTCCTAACGCAAGGCAAAAGCTACTACTCAAAGATATTATCTATTCCTGATACCACGCTGTCATCAAAGCCAGAGTTCCATGTTCAATAAAGTAGAAAACTAGCTCTGTATTTATGACAGATCACAAAGTCAAAAACAGTTGATTCCTCACGGAAAATGTACTCTCTTTGCAGGCCATCTTCTCATCAAGAGTTACATAGTAGATGTTCCACAAAATAACAAAAGAACAAATGCTCGGATAAAGAAATTCACAAGAGGAGGATACCAAAAGTGAGATCCCTCCCAGTTCTAATAGTATAACTCAAAAAAGGCCATATGACTATTTAAAATTGGAAAGTACATAATTCATTACTCTGGCTCAAAAATGTCTTGAGTATAAACTTATCAACTTTATATACTACTGAGCCAGACAAAAATCATTAAAAATAAACTCCAAAATGTTTTCTTAAACCAATCTGTAGAGCACTGAAAGTGTACATAGCCACTGGACTGATGCACTTGCACTTTCTGTGTGACAAAACACATAGGTGCTGCCATTCTGGAATGGTGCTGGCAACTTAAGATCTTCCACTTAGACCCCGCGTTTTGGTTTTGGTCTTGATTTTGGTTTGCAAACTGCATACCAAGAAACAAACACTCTGAAAGCCTCTGGCAGCCCCTTCTCATCCACACAAGACCTTGTTCCCATCACCCTTCTTCCCCTGTTCATGTGGCTCTCACTTTCTTGATTATCTCCTATTTCTCATCCCCACACGTATTCCTCAGACCTCACAGTGTTCTACATTATCTGTCCAGTGCAATCAGCCAGGTTCCCCACCCAGCCAGCTCCAGAGTCCTGCTCCAAAGACCTGTTGCCTAATGCCTAGGACCAGCCCTGAAGGAGACTCTCAGAACAGATGTGATTAGAAAGAAGTTCTCAAGTCACCATCTTCCAAGACAAAATTTCTGTTGGTTGCTTATAAACATCCTGTGAAAGCTTTAAGGAGTTTTGTGAAGAAAGCAAGCCAGTGTTGACCTCCCAACATTCCACTGGCCTGATGAAAGGCTACCGGGCAGAAAGATGATGAAAAGAGCAGGCGTGTCCATTTGGGGCTGGAAAAACAACTACTTACACACACTAACATTTAAGGAATTTAGTTCAGTTATAAGAGCAGGAAAAACCCTGAATCCCTTAATATTTCAGTCAAGTATTTAAGCAAAAGAGAACTGTTTAAGCAAAAGAGTTTGTTGGCATAAACCTGCTCTTGAAATATGGAGTACCTACAAAATGCTCTACTTCATAAATTACTCCACAGTTACTATCAGTTTTTTTTTTTTTTTTGTCGGTCGTGGGGCTTGAACTCTGGGCCTGGGCGTTGTCCCTCAGCTCTTCAGCTCAAGGCGAGTGCTCTACCACTTGAGCTACAGCGCCACTTCCAGTTACTATCAGTTTTAAGCATTACAAAGCACCATAGGTATGCATTATTAGTGCTGTTTTTAAAAAGAAAATTTAGAAGGCTGACCATAACATTTCGTGTTCCTCATTTCTGAGAAGTTCCTGATATGGTCTTTCAACACCAGTACACAACACTGACAATGATCTGGCTTAAAAATCACAAGCTTGACTGCAGTCTCAAGGTAGGAGGGTAGCAATCATTGGTTGTAAAAAGTAGCACACTGAAATTTCTCCAAGATACTGTGAATTATCAAAAGGAATTTAACATAAGGCACTTACATCTAGATTGTCACTTGAAGAAACTTTGATCACCAAGGGGGAAAAAATGGTTAATATTACTTTTACCTGGATAAACAGCCCTAAGTGGAAGGCAGAAGTTCTAAAACACTTTTAATCAACCTTAAAAATATACCCAAGATCAGCAGCAGGTGATAAGAATACACAGTAATGAGGCCCTGGGGGGTTAACAAATGTCACAAATGTATGTGTAGATGGTCTGGTCTCCAAGCTGTGCCTGAACTCCTTGTCAACGATACAAGGTCATTGGGTGCCACAAATTCAAGACACATGCCAGAGGGTGAAACAAGGCAGCTGGGAGCTGTGTCACAAAAAGCACATTTCCAAAAATGCCCAGCAATTTTTCATTTCAATTTAATAAATGTAGGGTACACTTATTAAAAATTCCTCCTCGCCCAGGCCCAGAGTTCAAGCCCCACGACTGACAAAAAAAAAAAAAAATTTCTCCTCAAACTCCGGAAGTCAGTACTATCTATACTAACAGATTATTGGGGGTGGTGTCAAGATTCTATATACATAAAACTAGAAATCCAAAGCTAAAAAGTGTTGCATAAGTTGGATGGAGCTGGATGCCTGCTTAGGCCAAAGGAATTAAATATGCAAAAAAAATTCACTGATAATACAAGCAGAAAGTTTGCACTCTCTTCTGTTAGTAAAGCAGAACATGAAACAAAGGTACGCTGACACAGCAGAAAAGGGAAGCAAATAGGCTTGATATTGACTTAAAGCAGCTGAGATCAAATTTAGGATGGAGACAAAGGAATACATAACTGAGTAAGAACCTATTTCCAACTGACTACCAGACTTGGGATCAATGTAAACACTGTAGCCTCATTTTAAAATATTTTTTCTGATGATCTAGAGGGATATATAAGGCAATATAGGGACAAAAACAGATTTTTATTAGTTTCTTGGTTTTGCTATATTCTTAGTTTTAAATGCTGCCTTTTTCTAAAAATCCACATAACATAGAATGTGATTTCTTTTTTAAACAATTTTTTCATTATATTCTCCTTGCAAAATTAGGTGCCAACATAGTGAAAAAGATATGTGACACAAATTTTCAATTTAATTGATTTTTTTCTATCTCTCCAGTTAACCTCTGTCAAATTTTTGGTGTCTTTTCTCTTTCAAGTCTTTTTCTATGCATATGGATGAAACTAGAGAAAGTAATGGAGGGCTGGGAATGCGGCTTAGTGATAGATTGCTTGTCTATCATGCATGAAGCCCTAGGTTTGATTCCTCAGTACCACATAACAGAAAGAGCCAGAAGTGGAGCTGTGGCTCAAGTGGTAGAGTGCTAGCCTTGAGTAAAAGCAGCTCAGGTGTTTGATTTTTAAATAGGGATACAGGTGGACCCATTGCAACAATGAGACGTACAAGTCATCATGTCGAAAACGAACTTTACAACTTTGGTGAGGGGGGAGGTAGGGGTGGGGGGGGGAGGATGGGATGGGAAGGGGAAACAAAAGAGGAGGCTACAATGCTTGATAAGAAATGTACTCATTATCTCGCCCATGTAATTGTAACCCCTCTGTACAATATTTTCACAATAAAAAAAGAAAAAAGAAAAAAAAAAAGAAGCTCAGGGACAGGGCCCAGGGCCTGAGTTCAAGCCCCAGGACTGGCCAAAAGAAAAGAAAACAATGGGAAGCACTTAGAAAATACAAATGATTTCATATTGGTTTTCCTTTGGCCATTTTGTTACCTTCAATAATGAATTCTGAAGGGTGTTTTTTTCTTGTACACTCCATTAAATATGATAGTTTATCCAAGGCACAGTTTAGTTTGTTTTTGTATTGTTCAAAGCCGGGGCTTGGCTCTTGCAAGGCAACTGCTCTGAACCACATCCCCAACCAAAGCACACTTTACTCTCCTTTAAAGACAAGTAAGTTGTGCACAAATGATGCTGCAAAGCACGTGCCTCTTGCACATGAGTTTTTTTCTCTAGGACAGACATTAAAGTATTATACATAATTTAAATAATAAAGCCCAAAGTGACTGTCCCCAAAGTACAAAGTGACAGTCTCACCAGACAGGCATGAAAATACTCCTTACTTCTTGACCGCATCATCATTTGGAATTATCAATACTTTTTATTTTCACCAATATGCTGGGTTAGTTTAGATCGGATTTTTATTGAACACAAACAGATTTAAAACATTTCCATGTGCTGATATCTTCCTCCTTTGCTCCTTCCCAGTTCCTCTTCTTATAGTGCAACTGGGCTGTTTGACATTTTTGTTTATTTATTTACTGGTTATATTGAATATATATGAATAATTTAATACAATACAACACTTAACATTTGATTCAGTTAAAATGCAACATTTTGTGCATTTTGAACTACCAATCAGTCCATACTGGAGATGCAGTTTTCATATAACAACCAAGTTACTCATTTGTGGATACGAGAGCTACCTGATACACTGGCTATTCTTGGAGTCTGGAGGCTATAGACTCAAGTAGTCTGCTGAAAAAGCCAGTGCTAGATGGGCACTGGTGGCTCACACCTGTAATCCTAGCTACTCAGGAGGCTAAGAGCTGAGAATCATGGTGCAAAGCCAGCCTGGGTAGGCAAGTCCCTGAGACTTTTATCTCCAATAAATCTGGAAGTAGAGCTGTGACTTAAGTGGTAGAGTTCAAGCCTTGAGCAAACAAACTTCAGGGATAGCATTCAGGCTCTAAGTTCAAGCCCCAGGGCCAGGACCAAAAGAAAAAAAAAAAAATGCCAGTGCTCCAGATCACAAGACGAAGTAGTTTCAATACAGCATCAAGAGGTGGATTAGCACTGTTCCAAACAGCAGAAAACTGGAGCGGCTGTGCATGAAGCTCAAGACACGAGTGGCATTGGTCGGCAGTCACTCCTCCTTCCTCGTGGGTCTCAGTGGGAGGATCTCTGACTGTGAAGCCACAAATGCTTCCTCACAGCAAATACAAACACTGCAAGCCTACTGAAGGCCAGCACTCTGGTGGGCAACACAGCTGAGAAGCAACCAAAATCCAGTCGCTGAGGCAGGTGCTGGTGGCTCACACCTGTTACCTTAGCTACTCAGGAGGCTGGGATCTGAAGATTGCAGTTGGAAGCCAGCCTGGGCAGGGAAGTCTGTGAGACTCTTATCTCTAAATAACCACCCCAAAAACGCTGAAAGTGGCACTGTGGCTCAAGTGGAAGAGTGCTGGCCTTGAGCACAAAGAGGCTCAAGGACAGTGCCCAGGCCAAGTTCAAGACTCAAATCCAGAAAAAAAAAGTCCAGTTGATGTACATGATGTTATAAAACCACAGTAGAAGAGATCTAAGTCAGCTGAGGAACAACCTTTTGGATTCTATAGTAAAACAAAAATTTTCAACTTCCACTGAACAAAATTGCCACAGACACACAAGCTTCCCCTGGCAGAGTGAAAATAGAACAAAAGAAGAACAAACAATGTGAAAATGTGATGGCCTGAAAGCTCACTTATAATTAGTCCTTAGCAACCCTCAAATGGTAATATTACTACTATAGCATCACTACTCTTGCTGTCTACTCTCAATATTCCTCATGTCAGATACATGATAAAGATGTGGAACACTTTTGATCTGAACTACAGGAGGGAAACTCAAGAGATGGTAAAGTCAAAGGAATTCCTAGCACATTCAGTTTCTTAGGAATAGTGCCAGAGAGCCAGGTGTGCTGGTACACACCTGTAATCGCAACACTTGGAAAGCTGTGATTGCAGGATTACAAGTTCCAGGCCAGCTGTCCTACCTAGTGAGAACCAGTCTGAAAAAACAAACAAATAGGGAAATACAATGACCTAGAATTAGACAGACTATGAAGATGATGTAGTTTAGCCAGGTATTGGTGGTTCATGCATGTAATCCTAACTACTGATGAAGCTGAGATCTAGAGGATTGTGGTTCTAAGACAAACAAGTAAAGTTCACTAGACTCCATCTCAAAAAATAAAATAAAAAAGCAAAAAGTAGGACTAGTGGCATGGCCCATGTAGTAGAATGCCAGCCTAGTAAGCTTGAAGCCCTGAGCTAAAACCCCAGGAAAGAGAGAAAGAAAAGAAGAGAGAGAGAGAGAGAGAGAGAAAGAAAGAAAGAAAGAGAGAGAGGGGGGAGGGAAGAAGGAAGGGAGGGAGGGAGGGAGGAACAAAGGAAGGAAGGAAGGAAGGAAGGAAGGAAGGAAGGAAGGAAGGAAGGAAGGGACAGAAAGCAAGCAAGAAGGCAAGAAACAGTTTTGATCCTCTTACTTCAAGAAAAGACTAAAACCAAGAGATTAAAAAAAAAAATTGTCCAAGCTGGGTGCCTGGTGGCTCATGCCTATAAGCCTGGCTACTCAAGAAGCTGAGATCTGGTGACAGCCCAGGCAAAAAAGTCTGCAAGACTCCAAATAACCAGCAAAAAGCCAGGCTGGAAGCATGGTTCAAGTGGTAGTGTGCCAGTCGTGAGCTGAGCAAGAGTGCAAGGCCCTGAGTTCATAGCCCAATTCTGGCAAAAGAAAAACAATATTCGTCCAAAGTGATATGATTACCTACAGATGGGAGAACATCCCCATCCCATTCTTTTTTCAAGAAAGCTACAGTGAGCCAGCAAGGGACAGAAGAGCACAAGGTCCTCCAAAGACACGATTTTCTGGCTGGCAGAGATTCTGCACGAGGATGCATACTCACTTGGTCAGTCTTTCGATGGTCTGGATGTGGACATTGCTATGGGTTTGGGAAAGAACAGCTTCATGCTGAGCACATTTCAAACAAAGCCCACCAACGCGGCTGGGAACGTTGGCAGCAAGAAGAGACTCTTTATGCTTCAGCTGCCCCTTAAGGTCTTCACAATTCTTCTGACTTTCAGCCAAGTCCTTTCTAAAAAGAAGGGGAAAAACTCTAGGGAGTGGACAGATAAAAGCATACAACTTTCACCACAGTAAACTACTACCATCATTAATGGGTGTTTAACTTAGGAGGTGCTTATTAATCCTATACCAAAACCCTGAAAGATTGGTGTGGTTATCCTAGTTGACACTGAATATAGGGACTTTATTACACTAATTAACTCAACTTCTTGTAAGATTTTAATACAGATTAGTCTGTCTTTTAATGGAATCCCAGTTCCATTAACATGCTATTTCTCACAAAAGGAAAACTCCAAATGTAAGTCTTAAATAATTTATCGTAATAAAGGAGCTAGGCCACATAACACAGTATCCTTTAATTGAGGGATATGCCTTTTCCAAGTGTTAGCCCATAAAATCTATAGAAAATTCCAAACTTTCACATAAAAAATGTGCACAGATACCTCATAATCCTTAGTAGCTACTCATGAGGCTGAGATCTGAGTATTACTGTTTAGAGCCAGTCCAGACAAATCCCAAAAGACTTAAAAGTAGACTTTTAAAGAATTGAATGACCATATGCTTTATTTTCCTTTTCTTCCCAGTCAACTTGAACAACTGAACTTCATTTCCTAGATGTCCCTTTCTCTGTGTGTGTGCATGTGGGGGGCAGGGAGGGAGAATGTATTGTGTGCATGTGTGTGCGTGAGTGTGCATGTCTGAGAGAGACAAGGTCTTGTTATGCCACTCAGGCTGGCCTAGAATTCACCATCCTGCCTCAGCCTCCTAAGTAGCTGGGATTACAGGCCACACCACTTGGCTCTGTGTGTGTGTGTGTGTGTGTGTGTGTGTGTGTTTAAGCCAGGTCACTAGCTAAAGTGCTGTGAATTCTCAGACTACTTTCAGTGGCTACTACATGTCCGCTTGGTGTCTTACCGACCCCCCTCCCCCATCAGACCATCAGAGTTTCATCAGAGTTTCTGTGCAGGGGAGTACAGGTAGTTTCTCTTCAGGGAGGGGTGGGGTGTGGAAGGCAGGTAGCAGGGGCACAGCTCAAATGACCACTGTTGAAGAAAAGTCAATAACCAAGACACCTGGCTGCCACACTTGGATTTAGCAGGTCCAGGAAATCGAAGGGTTAAAAGAAAAAGCTAATCTAGTGACAGTCCGAATTAGGGAGAAAATTAAAATAAAAGAGGAGGTATTTTTGCCCAATATCAAATTTTTTGCCCAATGTAGCATCTTTGACATAGTGAGTTTTCATTTTCAGTGTCAGACAAAGTCTGACTTTCAAAAAAATTTTTTAACTTTGAAAGGTAATTCCAAAGTTTAAAGGACTCCTTTACAAATTTGTCAGGCTCAGAGTCATATAGATTTGATTACTACACGTGGCAAACTAGAAAAATTAAAAAGAAGAGCTAGAGTTTCTGAAAAGTGCTCTCATCTTTTTCTTTAAGAAAATGCTTTTTGCTCTCTGGGCCTGGACCTGAGTTACGGCAATATGGCCAAACACACCAAGAAGGTCGGCATCGTCGGTAAGTACGGCACCCGCTATGGTGCCTCACTCCGGAAGATGGTGAAAAAAATTGAAATCAGACAGCACGCCAAGTACACCTGCTCCTTCTGTGGCAAGACAAAGATGAAGAGGCGAGCAGTGGGCATCTGGCACTGTGGTTCCTGCATGAAGACAGTGGCTGGTGGTGCCTGGACCTACAACACCACTTCTGCCGTCACAGTCAAGTCTGCCATTAGAAGACTGAAGGAATTAAAAGACCAGTAAAAGCTCTACCATCTGAGATAACCCTACTCTACAGTAAATGGATTAATTTATAAAAAAAAAGAAAATGCTTTTTAATAATCTTAAATTATGCTAAAATAAAGAGAAGAAACCCAAGAATACAGACCAAAATATAATTTATTCAAAATTGGTATTATAATGTAATTAAGGTATAGCTGAATTCTGAATGAGACAAAATATGTCTTGAAAAGTCAAACCACAACAGACATTAAAATCTAATTAAGTAAAATTTGAAAGCAAGACAGTAAATATTAAACTATTTTTAAATATTAGGTTTCTTTATGAAAAAGTAAAAACATCTATCAAAATCCTCAAACTCATCAGGACAAACTAGGAAAAACTTAAGAGTACAATAAAAATAAATGCATCAAATCAGGCATGGTGGCACAAGTATATAATCCCAGCTACTCAGGAAGTGGAGGCAGGAAAATAGAAAATCTGAGTCCAGCATAGGAAGATCTAGTCTCAAAAACAAAAGGACTGGAGGGCATTGCTCAAAGAGTCCTAAGGGCTCTACCCATGAGCTCTAATTTTTATCTTTTAGTTGTGTCTAGTTGGTACATATGGGCTAGATTTTAATACTTATTTTAAATTGGACTTACTAAACTTGAATTATAAAGCTATTTAATTTGAAAATATTATTGAAATTACGAAGTATTTGACTTGAAAATACTTTATTACCATTATTTTAAAATAACTTAATAAAACAAGTCTCTAAGTACACATAAATCACTGACAGTTAATCTATAATAAATAAGTTATATTGAGATTTATAATACCTATATGTTATCGAGTCATACTTTAGTTCATACTAAAGTATATGAACATTCATCAAATATATTCAAATTCTTCACACATACAAAAACTCCAACTACTGTATTACTGCTGCACATTTAAAATTACATGTAGAGTATAAGGGACAATGCTTGTAATTTCAAAACTGAAGCGCTCTATTTTCACCATTTCACTACAAAAGAATAACTTACAAGAACAGCTAGTAATCTTTATGAACAAACATAAATATTCTACTACTGATGAAGGGATGGAATTTACAATTTAACTCATACAAATGAGATTTAGAAAACAATGCACAATTTTGTATTTTTTCACTCCTTAGTAATCTGAGGAAGTTTTTACACGAAATGTTATCAAGTAATTCTAATATTGAGCAAAACGCACAGAACACTAAGCGTTCAAGTGTGCTTACAACTGCCATGCTTTTGTAGTGATTATCAATGGAGGATTTAGCTTTACCTCAAAAATGTCAACTGAGATTCCAGGATTTCACTCTTGGCCTCATACATAAGTTTTAGCTTCTCCTACAGATTAGAAAAAAAGAAACAAATATACTTTCTACATGTCCTGTATTTAATAAACAAATTTAAATTATTAATACATATTAAACTTTTCTTTTGTTTTTACCTTTCAGGAAACATTTTCTCTAGATTACTCTAAATGTGAATGTCTACAGGGAACTACTAAATCATCAACTGACCTTTTTATCTCTTTCAAAATTGCACACAGTAGGCCTTACCCCTGAAAGTATGACTGAAAAAAACTGAAGCTTTTCCGATTATGACCATAAGGATAAAATTAAAATATTACCAGAATCCTCTACCCCACATGACTTCAGCTTATTTGACATACAATGTGTATGTGCTGGGTGAATTATATGAAGGAAATGGATAAGTTACACAACAAAAAGCCAAACAGGTCTACTACCGATCTATCTACAAGCCTCTGCTGTTTCCAACTATTCTTTAATTCAGCAATATTTATTGGATATCTAAAACAAAGGAGTTTCAAACCTCTATTCCTTCTAGGAAGGAATAGAGAGGTAAACAACGTCAATTACATGCATTTGTACTAGTGAGGTATGCAGAAGATTAGACAAAATCAGAAAGGCTTGTACCTTCATTAACTGAGCCAGAAAGAAAGCTTCACAGAGCAAGTACTAAGATAACTGGAGGATAATTTCCAGTATCATATACTTCAAGAAAAAGAAGGTACAGAAATTTGAATGGGCCTCTCAGAATAGGGGTCAGCACATGCTCAACAAGCATATAAAAAGATATTCAATCACACTTGAAATCAGAGAAACACAATAGAAAATCACAAGATAGAACTGAAAGTTCATCAGAAAAAGATTGGCAAGGACATGGAATGATAGCAGGACTCATATACTGTTAGTGACCTTAAACCATCTTAAAAGATTGACAATTCTTATGAACATAGACATATCATATGACCAAGAATTTTACCCCAAGAGATATATGCAATATAAATGTGTGAAGAGCATATCAATAGATAGAAAGTGTCCATAGCAGGAATGTTTACAATAGCTCCAAACCATAACAATATAAATATTCATCAAGAGTACATACATAAGTAAGTTGTAGATCATTCATACAGTAAGCACACCAGTGAAAATGAACAAACTTCTACCACATGCAGAAAGATAAAATTTAAAAAAATAGCCCAGTGCCAGAGGCTCACACCTGCAATTGTAGCTACTCAGGAGGCTGAGATCTGAGGACTGTAGTTTGAAGCCAGCCTGGGCAGGAAAGTCTGTGAGACTCTTATCTCCAATTAACTACCCAAAAGCCAGGAGTAGAGCTGTGATAGAGCCCTAGCCTTGAACAAAAAGCTATGGATAGAACCCAGGCCCTGAGTGTAAGCCCCAGTGGTAATACACACATGTACACACACACACACACGCGTGCGCGCGCGCGCGAACATGCTGACTGACTTCAGGGGCTAAAGTTCAATTGAAGCAAAAATGGAATATTCCACAAAATATAGACATGAATACAATTGCTTGAAAAAACTGGTATGAAGAAGAGTAAAAATATAGGTTAATGAGCAGAATAAATTGACAAATACTCTCAAAGAGCTAAGAGAAAAAGTATAAAGAACTAAAGAAAATTAGGAAAACAAACTATAAAAAGGAACCACATAGCAAGTCTGAGACAAAAAAAATTAAAATAACTGACAGGAAAAATTCTTTTTTTTATTTTTTGGGTCCGGTCGTGGGGCCTGAACTCTGGGCCTGGGTGCTGTCCCTCAGCTCTTCATCTCAAGGCTAGCGCTCTACAACTTGAGCCACAGTGCCACTTTCGGCTTTTTTCTTTTTGCTTATGTGGTGCTGAGGAATTGAACCCAGGGCCTCAGGCATGCAAGGCAAGCTCTCTACCACTGAGCCTCCTTCCCAGCCTCAGGAAAAATTCTTTAGAGATTCAAAAGCATATGTGGGCAAACAGAACAGAGTCAGTCACACTGAAGATAGGAAACTGAAATGACCAAATGTAAGGAGCAGAAAGAAATATGAAGAATTATCACACTATCCAATGACCCCCATTTATATATATTACATATATACATATATATGTACACACACAAAAGAAAAGCCAAATTCAAAAAGACATTTATACTCCAGTGTTCACAGCAGAACTATTCATGATAGCACAAAGGTTCAAACAACCCTAGGGCTATAAATTAATGAATGGAAACAAAGGTAGCAGGTACATATTAACAAAATATTGATCAGAAAATGAAATGAAATTTTGGTATATGCTGCTATGTGATGAATAAGCTAGACACAAAAGGATAAATATTGTTTTGATTCCAAATATGTGAAGTACCTAGAATAAGCAAATTGAAAGAAACAGAAAATAGACTGTCAGCTATCAAAGTTTGGGAGAAAAAGGGGGTGGGAATTTATTATTTATATTTGGGATGATGAAAAGTAAAAATTATAGTGTTGATGGCTCCATCAAATTGGAATACACACTTTAAAATATTTAAAATGGCAAATTTCCCATTTATGTGAAATTTCCTAGAATTAAAGAAAAAGTACAAAGAAGAAAAGGTATAGATGTAGAACTCACCAGTTCCAGCTTCCATTTCTCAGTCTCTCCAGCACACACAGCTGGACCCATGTCTACATCACCCAGTGGAAATGATCTCTTGGCAGCTTTATCCACTCTAGAATCTTCACCTGTCTTAACCCACAAATTCTGCATATTTCCCTAAAAGAAAAATGTACTAGTAATATAATTGGCATTCAACTTTAAATTAAGCATGCAGAGTTTACAAATGGAATGCTGATTTTTTTATGCACATTGCAAGGAGAGGAAAGCATACGTTTCTAAACTACAGGAAATCATTTTACATTTTTGGGCTATTAGGGTCATATTGCACAGCAGGTGTTACGAAGACAAACATGAACAAAGAGAGCTGGATGTCGGAGCATTCAGCACAGGGGCTGTCCCTTACTCCTCTGAAGACAGAGACTCTTGGAACACATCCCCTGTTCTGTCTTGGCTGTCACTTCCTACATTTCAGAGTCACATAGCTAATAACAGTAATAACTGCAAACAAACATGCTCTTTGCTACGTGCCAGACACTGCTTTATATACTCCCATACAGTTTAGTAATGGGCACAGAGGTAAGGGGAATTGAATGTATACTTTGTTTACATTGCAATACATAAACAACTATCATTTCAATATAACAAGGTAAGTGCTAAGCCAGTGAAGTACAGAGAACTGGGCTAGAAAAGGAGAATAAAACCTAACTTTCTGGAGAAGTTTCTGCCCTCGTGTACTATTTAGATGGGAAAAGGGAACCTCCTTAAAATCATCACCCAGGTGTGGAAGAGCCTGGCTCCTGGGACCACAGGCAATCCCCCATTACTCGAGGTGAAAGTGCTAGGCCACAAAGCTCGATAATAAGGGTAGCAAGAGTAACACAGCATGCCATGCCAATGAACTTGCACTTGATTCTGAAGGCAGGGTCAAATCTCCCAACATCTCATTGCATTCAAACTTGCTTTTGAGGTCAAAATAGAAAAGGGGCACAAATTTTGTATGGAGAAACTGGTGAAACCCTGCAGACCACAGATTGCTAGATTATAATATAAAGTACTATTCTTCTTTTTAATATAATTTTATGATTATTGTTAAGATGTTGTACGGAAGGGTTACTATTTAATAAGTCAGTATTCTTATTTTTTAGAAAAGAGTTCTGAAGATGGCACCAAAAGCGAAGAAGGGAGCTCCTGCCCCTCTTAACGCCGAAGCCAAGGAAAAGGCTTTGAAGGCCAAGAAGGCAGTGCTGAAAGGTGTCCACAGCCACAAAAAGAAGAAGATCCGCACTTCACCCACCTTCCGGTGGCCCAAGACACTATGGCTGCAAAGATAGCCCAAATACCCTCGGAAGAGTGCTCCGAGGAGAAACAAGCTTGACCACTATGCTATCATCAAGTTTCCCCTGACCACTGAGTCAGCCATGAAGAGAATAGAAGACAACAACACACTTGTGTTCATTGTGGATGTTAAGGCCAACAAGCATCAGATCAAACAGGCTGTGAAGAAGCTCTATGACATTGATGTGGCTAAGGTCAATACCCTGATCAGACCTGATGGAGAGAAGAAGGCATATGTTCGACTGGCTCCTGATTATGATGTGTTAGATGTTGCCAACAAAATTAGAATGATCTAAACTGAATCCAGCTGGCAAATTATAAATATACATTTTTTCCCACCAAAAAAAGAAAAAGAATTGAGTTCTGGTCTAATGAACATGTTTTTCCACAGATAGTGTTTAAATACTTGAATTGGGTATTTAACCAAGATTTTTTAAAAACCTATGCATATTAAATCTCTAAATATGATTTACAATCTTTTATTTCTTACTGAAGAGAGCACTGGTAGTGGAGGCAATGCAAACAAACACATAAAGAAGTGACTCCGAAAATTTATACTTAAAAAAAAAAAAAGCAAACTGGGGCTGGGAAGGTGGCTCAGTGGCAGTGCGCTTGTCTTACATGCATGAGGCCCTGGGTTCAATTCCTCAGCACCACATAAGCAAAAAGAAAAAAGCCAGAGTGGCGCTGTGGCTCAAGTGGTAGAGTGCTAGCCTTGAGCTGAAGAGCTGAGGGACAGTGCCCCGACCCAGAGTTCAGGCCTCACGACTGGACCAAAAAAAAAAAAAAAAAGCAAACTTCTAAAGCAGGTGCTGGTGGCTCACACCTGTACTCCTAGCTATGCAAGAGGCTGAAATCTGAGGATCATGGTTCAAAGCCAGCCTGAGTAGAAAGTCAGTGACACTCTTATCTCCAATCGACTACAGAAAAAGCTAGAAAAAGAGCTGTGACTCAAGTAAGTGGTAGAGTGCTAAACTTCAGCATAAAAGCTCAGGGGCATGGGGCTGGGAAGGTGGCTCAGTGGTAAAGTGCTTGCCTTGCATGCCAGAGGCCCTGGGTTCGATTCCTCAGCACCACATAAGCAAAAAAAGAAAAAAAAAAAGCTCAGGGGCAGTGCATGCACACACATATGTGCACACACACAAAACTTTTAGATATCTGAATGAGTACACGTGCCAACATTTCTGATTAATATGTCTTAGGATTACTTTAACTTTTTAATTTTATTTTGTTTTGTTTTTTGTCAGTCCTGGGGCTTGAACTCTGGGCTGGGGCGCTGTCCCTCAGTTCTTCAGCTCAAGGCTAGCGCTCTACCACTTGAGTCACAACACCATTTCCTAACTTTTTAATTTTAGATAAAGCTTTCCAGGAAAAGAGACTTCATAGGAATTTTTTTAGAAGCTAGGAAAAATGAAAATAGAAAAGAAATATACTTGGAAATTTTTGGTTTAAAAAATAATCAGCTTCCTTTTTGAAGATCTAGGTCATAAATTAGGCCCAAAGTCTTGCTGGCTGTCCCCCCAGTCCCAGTCTGGGGTGAACAGTGAGACACCACGGAGGAGGTCCATATTTTTTCTGATGGAAAACTTCAAGTTTATGGAAAAACATTTGGTTCAACACTGGCTAGCTCTTTCTAATTTCTATAGAAGGGCAGCATGAGTTGTGGGAAAATAAAGGGATTTGAGGACTCAAGAGAGTTGGGATTTGAATCCTTGCTTTGGCGTTTTATATATCTGTGTCATTAGACCAGATTTTTAGCTTCCTTCAGTGTTGTGCATGTAATAATAAACAGATAATAACAGCTGTGCATCCACTGTGACACTGTTCAAATACGGTGCAAACAATGTGCCTGATACAGTGGCTGACACATATAACCGTGAGGTTATAAATAAATGTTTCTATGACCTTATGGTTCTTTTAGTTATTTTTTCAAAAGAAGACATTAGGAAACACTGGAAAAATCTTTATTCAAATGAGCTAGTAGCACTGGTAATAGATAACATCTTAACTGAGTCATTTAAAAAATCTCCTCTAAAAAAAATCTCTTAATTTGCTTATATTCAACATATTCTAAAAGTGTTATTTATGTTAAGTCTCCAATATAATAGCACATGCATATCTATGAAATGTATTAATTCACCTACAAAGGTAAAAAATTGTATTTTTTTTTTTGGTCGGTCGTGGGGCTTGAACTCTGGGCCTGAGCGCTGTCCCTCAGCTCTTCAGCTCAAGGCAAGCGCTCTACCACTTGAGCTACAGCGCTACTTTCAGTTTTCTGGTGGTTTTATTGGAGATAGGAGTCTCACGGTCTCTCCTGCCCGGGCTGGCTTTGAACAGCGATCCTCAGATCTCAGCCTCCTGAGTAGCTAGGATTACAGGCGTGAGCCACCAGCGCCCGGCTAAAAAATTGTATTATTATACAATTGTATAATAACAAAAAACAAAAGTTACTGGGCATCAGTGACATATATATGTGTATATGTATATGTATATATATGTGTATGTATGTGTATATATATATATATATATATATATATATATATATATATATACACATCCTATAACCTTAGCTACTCAGGAAGCTGACCTCTGAGGATCAGAGTTCAAAGCCAGCCTGGGCAGGAAAGTCCTTGAGACTCTTATCTCCAATTAATTACCAAAACACAAGAAGTAAAGCTGTGGCTAAAGTGATGGAGCACTAGCCTTGAGCATAAAAGCTCAGGGACAGTTCCCAGGCCCAGAGTGCAGGTTCAGGACAGGCAAAAGGAAAAAAAAATTAAGCCTAATATTAATTAAATATCTAAGTCACCTGAATTCTGTCTGACACTGTACTCCAAATGAATGCTTAAGATCAACAATAGCGCCTCCCTGTAACATTGTCCATTCAACAATTAGGACTGTAGTTTCCTCTGAAAATTCCCTGTGCTAAACACACTGCAAGGAGAGTGTGCTGCCTCCTCCTCTGCGCCCTCACTTCCCCTGCCCTGTGACTCACTGCTCTACCCTATTTCCTCTCTCAGTTCCCTTCCCCTTATCCCACTTCTATGAATAACTGATTCACTACTAAGTCATTACATATTTACAAGGAAGTCAAAAAATGCTTTTTAATGAGCTATGTAGTTTTTATATGGTGATTTCTTCAAATTGACATTAAAATAGGTAAGATGGAATTTTTAACCACTAATAATATGACTAATATATACATATATGCATATATATTTATTTATCTTCAGAAAAAATATAAAGTGAAGGGGAAAATAATTGATCACAAACTTGAATGTAAGCTGGGGGAAAATGAAATAGTAAGCAGCCTACTTTATTTTTCAGAGTTGATACAACAGAATCTTCCATACAGCAGACTCTAATATACATAGAACTGGAGGATAGGAAAAGAAATACTAGGTCAGATTTGGAAAATGAACTTCAAAAGCAGAATCAAGCTAGGCCCTGTTGGCTGGCATCTTTTATCTTAGCTATTCAGAGGCTGAGATCTGAGAGCAGAGGTTCACAGCCAGTCCAGGCGGACAAATTCACACGACTCTTATCTGCCAATTAGCCACGAAAAAACAAAAACACCAAGCTGTTGGAGTTTAATTTTTGTTAACAAAACTTTTGTGTAGCAATTAGTCAAAAACCACCAGAGTCTATTTGAAAGTAAGTCTGCAGTAGGCAAGTATGAAAACTTTCATGGAACACTGAATTTGTTTCAAAAAAGCAGAACAAACTATGGTTAACAGTGAGCTGTAGCAAAAGAGTATTCTAGAAAACATTGATGCAAAAATATCTCTGATAAGTTAAAGGTATGAAATTTAGACTTGATTTAAATATCGCCACAAGAATTACATGTCAGAATTACAGAGATTGTCTGATCTATGGGCCACAGACAGTCACTGTGGAAACTCATTAAAACCTCATGAGTAGGACATTTTAAGAATAAACCAAGTGATGGAATCAGGAAGAAGCTCAGGAACTGCACCACTGTCCCCTGACTCTTCTCAAATTATTAAAGACTTAGCTAACAGAGTAAGTTACAAAAAGCATAGTTACTAAATACTCAGCTTTTTTTTTTTTTTTTTAATACTCAGCTTCTTGGTAGCAATGGGAAGACTGATATTTTGATTCTTGGACTTTCAGGACAACATTCTTTCTGATATACCATATTGATAGTTAGAATTTATTCAGATTTTAGAGGTCAAGAAAAATTAGAGAAGGCCGGGCGCTGGTGGCTCACGCCTGTAATCCTAGCTACTCAGGAGGCTGAGATCTGAGGATCGCGGTTCAAAGCCAGCCCGGGCAGGAGAGACGGAGAGACTCCTATCTCCAATAAACCACCAGAAAACCAGAAGTGGCGCTGTAGCTCAAGTGGTAGAGCGCTCACCTTGAGCTGAAGAGCTGAGGGACAGCGCCCAGGCCCAGAGTTCAAGCCCCACGACCGACAAAACAAAACAAAACAACCCACGACCAACAAAAAAAAATAAAGAAAGAAAGAAAAATTAGAGAAATACAACAGAGATCTAAGGTAAGGTTCTGAACAGTTTCTAGATTTAACAAAGTCTTTCCTAGATAACATTTCCTGCTTTCAGCGTCACTGTTTCCATGTGGCAAAAGCAAAATGGCCCATTCCAGAAAGCAGAGTAACTACTAGGCATTAGCACATCATTTCACAGTAGGATTTATCTGCCACAACGAATTCTAACTTTTGGGGCATCAGGCAAATGCCAGTACCTTGGCCAAACTTGCAGGAGAGAATCTACAGTTCAGAGGACTGGGAAGGAGGGGAAAAAGGAACATCCAAACAAAAATAGAATTTATAGTTATAAAACATGCTCACAGATGCATCCTGGGGGTTTTGTTTCCTCCTTGTCTCCTCTTGCCTTTGAGATTTCAGCTCTTGCTGGAGACTTTCATTTTCATGTACAACCACTTGTACCCTATTTTTCATTCCAGCAAGTTCCTCCTTCAAAAAGCAGAAACCAAAATACTAGACAATCCAGAACAATATAAAGTATGGAAGACTTATGTTATCAATTTTCTAAAATACTGTTATCATATTTAGGTGAGGAACATTATCTAAACATTACCCAACAAAGGGAAGGCTTGGGTGTATCTAGCTGAGGGTCTGCTCATGGTGGTCTATCCCGAAGTATATAATTCCTGTCCTCACTTCAGCAGCACATATACTAAAGTGTACAATTCCTGACAATTTCCTTCTCCACAGAGTGATGCTTTTTTAACTAAAGTTAAAAAGGGCTGGAGGCAAAAAAAAAAAAAAGCAATAAAGCCCCTATGTAGAAGGTGCAAGGCCTGGAGTTAATTTTGAGGGCTAGGAAGGTGGCTCAGTGTAGAGTGCTTGCCTTGCATGCATGAGGCCCCTCATAAGCACCTCCTCAGCACCACATAAGCAGAAAATGCCAGAAGTGGCGCTGTGGCTCAAGTGGTAGAGTGCTAGTCTTGAGCTGAAAAGCTGGGGGACAGCGCCCAGACCCAGAGTTTAGGCCCATGACCAACACAAAAAACAACAAAAAAACAAAAAAAAAAACCAAAAACCTCCAATTGAAAAAAAGAAAAAGAAAAGAAAGGAAAAAGCTATACTTGAAATCTGTAATGTAAAACTATGTATCAGACTTCCAAATTTCAATCTGATATGTAGCATCAACCTCACCTTCACAACAAGAAAAAATGTTGCATAAACTGAAAAGCAAAAGGTCTTAGGCTTATCTGAGAACTGAGGCACCAGGGAAAACCACTGTTCCAAAAAGACAAAAAAAAAATTAAAAAAATTGAAACAAAATTAGAGGCTCAAATACTGAGGGTCATAACTTACTGGAGAAGTAAGCCATAAGAAAGAGAACCACAAGTTTGAGGCCAGCATGGGCTACATAGCAAGATACTGTCTCAAAACAAAAATAAACCAAAAAATACCTGTAAGAGATGAGCTTTTCACAACTTTCTTACCATATTACAGTTAGAGTTATATCTTGGAATAAAAGACTTTTTTATTTTATTATATTAATTTTTTTATTTTTTTGGGTCCGGTTGTGGGGCCTGAACTCTGGGCCTGGGAGCTGTCCCTCAGCTCTTCAGCTCAAGGCTAGCACTCTACCACTTGAGCCACAGTGCCACTTTCGGCTTTTTTCTTTTTGCTTATGGGTGCTGAGGAATTGAACCCAGGGCCTCATGCATGCAAGGCAAGTGCTCTACCACTGAGCCACCTTCCCAGCCAAGACTTTTATTTTCTAGTATGCTATTATGGTGGTCACAGGTAATAGTTCTGTCATTTAAACAAGATGGTAAATTTATTATTTCTTAAGTTTTATCCACATACTGTAGTGAGTGGCAGATTCTTCTTCTTTTTTCTTTTTCTTTTTTTTTTTTCTGTTGTGGGGCTTGAACTCCAGGCATAGTCTCTGAGCTTCTTGTGCTCAAGGCTACCACTCTACCACAGCACCATATTAGGTTTGTTTGTTTGTTAGTGTTTTATTGGAGATAAGAGTCTCACAGGAACTTTTCTGCCTGGGCTGGCTTTGAATCATGATCCTCAGATCTCAGCCTCATGAGTAGCTAGGATTACAGGCATGGCCACCAGCGCCCAATTTTATTGGCAATCCTAAAATGTCTGTCTGTGTTAATGATTATGCCCTCCGATGACAAGTAGAAAACTACATGTCAAAATATGAACTCTCTTGTAAGCTCTAGGTAATGGGATCTAAATACATTAAGTTATATAATGTCCTTATACCTTAGGAGACCACCCAAAATGTTAATACAATAAATGATACAAAAATATCATTGATTCCTGTAAAAAAAAAAGCACATAATTCAATCTGCAGCATTAAAGGAACAAAAATAAAATAAAGTATAATCATACTACCTTATGCAATGATAATGAAAAAAGTAGGGAGAAAACTCTATACAGTAATGTATTTGGGGAAAGCACAAAGGCTCTAATGACATTAATGATATTAGTAAACTGAATACAGTCAAGAAATATAATCTATATTTTTTGTAAATATCATACAAACTATAGGTATGCATCTGTTTTCTTGATCATTACTATCTACAATGTGTATTTCATGGGTATTCACAGTCAAGGTTAGACTTTTAATACTAACACTAGGGCAAATTTAGTCTATAGTTTGGAATTCCTGATTGTTGCACCATAGCTTCATAGGCTGAAATGACAGGAGGCGGCAACACTGGTATTACAACTTCCAAAGCATGTGCATATACTTCAGTAAATGGAGTAGAAAGGAAAAGTGCTGAAACTTGGAACACATTATGAAATCATTAAAAGTATAATGGACTAAAGGGGAATTAAGCAATCAGATATGTCATAGTGAAAGCCATCCCAGGCTTTCCAATTACTTACCAAAAAACCCCACAAAAACCCAGAAGTGGAGCTACAGCTAGCCTTGAGCAAATGGTGATAAAATGCTAGCCTTGAGCAAAAGAGGTCAGTGACAGTATGCAAGCCCTGAGTTCAAGCCCAATACTGGCATAAAAATAAAAAGTAACAGAAGAATGGTATTTTCAATTATTGTTATAAACATGAAGTCCTGATAATAGCAAATTTCTGTGTAAGAGGTAATAGCATTTATTGGCATTTACATTTTTAATGAAAGACGTACCTTGCAGAACTTGACTTCTGCTTCCAAATGATGAATGTATTGAGACTGGTCATTAATGATGGGAACCAGGTTGTTCAGTGTGGGTATACTGGCTTCTTCACCTTCTGATGACCTCTGAGGCACAAAGGACAAAGGAAATAGATATGGATGTAGCAACCAATCAGCAAATGCTGACATAATATAAATACAGGAGAGATAACAGCATGGCTAATAGTATTTATATCTCTAGTCTGTAAGTTCCACAAACATACAAGACTCAAGGATATGAATATTTCTTTTTTAAGAGAGTGTTATGAGAAGCTCATGCAGGTGGAAATGGCTTGGACTATCTGTCTATTTGAACACTTTGGTAACCTGTGATCCCATCCAGAAATGCTGAGGGACAAGGGACAAGTCCCTCTACACTGCCGGCTGAAACTATAGGTCAGCTCACTAGAGAAACCTATGGTTTGTTTTGTTGGGGTTTTTGTGGGGGGAGGGTTGTTTTGCTTTTTGTTGAACAGTATCTTACCTTGTATCCCAGGCTGGCCTCAAACATACAGTCTCTCTACCTCTGCTTCCCAAGTATTGAGAGTACAGGGATGTGCCAGCACATCCAACAGGAAGAGATTTCTTTGAATATACAGTTAAATGTGAGACAATGAGGTGAATTTGTTTTTCATCTTAAAAAAGAGTGGTGCTTAAATTTTTGGCCTAGTATTTAGGTAATCTAAAACTATACTATTCTGGTACACAGAACAGCCAAGACTAGAGCCACCCAAAACGGAGTGATAAACTACACAGAGACATCTCAGAAAGAGTTGCAATGCAATCTAGCTCCATAGCATCCCTAGAGCTGACTTTTAATGCATGCCTCACTTTACCTTGAAATGATTGTGAAATGGTTTATGAAATCATATATCATACGGTAACGTCTGTTGTTTTCTGGTAGTACTGGGATTTGAACTTATGGTTTCATGCTTTCTAGGCAGGTACTCCACCATTTGAGCCAAACCTCTAGCACTTTTTACTCTGGTTATTTTTGAGACAGGTCTTACTTTTTGTCCATGCCTACAATCCTCCTGTTTACATTTCCTGCCATAGCTGGGGTGAGAGATGTGTACCACCACATCCAGCATGTGATACTGATCTGAGGCTTCATGAACTTTCTTTCCTGGGCTGGCCTAAAACCACAATCTTCCTGATCTTAGTCTTCTACACAGCTGGGAAGACAGGCAAATACCACTACACTCTTCCTGGACTGAGTCAGGTCTCGTAAACCTTTTGCCAAAACTGTCCTCAAAGAATGATCTCCAGTCCTCAGTCTCCTGAGCAGCTGCTGTGCTCTGCTTAGATCATAATACTTTAAAAAGAAGAAATCATGAAAAGGAAATGAGGACCAATCATTCAAGTCAAGAGGAGAGCTCCAGATGAGTCATAGTTCCTATTTCTCAATCATTCTATTTCTTAGTCCAGTAGAAATTCTAAACCACCATGAAATATCAGCTCCCATGGCAGGGCTTTGAGAATTTTTTTTTTATACTTAAGAAAAGTAAAAACCAAAGTAACTTAAAAAATATTTTAACTGCCCTGCTGGGGTAAACCCAGGGCCTCATGCATCACAAACAAGAACTCTACCACTGAATTCTACCCCAGACCCAAAGAAGCTGCAATTAAATGATCCCATCTGTGGAGCGCAGAAAGCAATTATGATCATTTTATATTAACAGTTATTTTCAGTCCTCTGTATCTATGGATTCTATATTCAAGAATTCATTGTAGATGAAAAAAGTATTTGTATGTATTGGAGATGTACAGACTATTTTACTTGGCATTATTCCCTAAACAATATAACAACTATTTATACCGCATGTACATTGAAGTAATCTACAGGTCATTTAAAGCAAGTGAGAAGATATGCATAAGTTATACAAATATAACATCCTTTTGTATATGGAACATGAGATTCCACGGATTTTGGTATCCAAAGGGGTCCTGGAAGTAACCTTAATGGATAGTGAAAGAGGACCACATTACTATGTATATGTAGGTAAAATCAGTGTAAAAGTTTTAAAATCTCAGCCAGGCACTGGTGGCTCATGCCTGTAATCCTAGCTACTCAGGAGGCTAAGATCTGAGGCTCATGCTTCAAAGCCAGCCTGGGCAGGAAAGTCTGTGAGATGCCTTATCTCCAATAAACCACAAGAAAAACCGGAAGTGGTGCTGTGGCTCAAGTGGTAAATCGCTAGCCTTTAGCTAAAGAGCTGAGGGGCAGCGCCCAGGTTCAGAGTTCAAGCCCCATAACTGTCCCCCCAAAAAATTAAAAATCTCAAGCTGATACTGTGGAAGAAATACCCATAAATGATTTGTATATACTCTGGATGGCTTATTAGTTTGACATTCACATATTAAAATAATAATTGCTATATTTTCTTCTTAACAATGTCTCCATTTCAAGTCTCAATACACCTATATATTTCTGAGATGTCATACTGGATGAAAGTGCATTTTAAATGTACAATCTTACAAAGTTACTAACTATATACAGGCTATATGCATCTAGAGTCTAACTTCTATTCTTTTACATCTTTTCATATAAAGAAGGCTGTATATTTGTACTTACTATGTGTGTATTAAACAAATTTTCCTAAAGGATATCTTCTTAACCTGTTTTGATTCAGTGAGTTCTTTAGTTATACTGCTCAATTTTATTTTTAAATCCAATAAGCATAACTAAGTACACAACAAATACAGGAATTTCATCTAATTCATTTTAAAGCATTCCACCCACTGTATGTTCAAGAGCATTCTAAAAAGCAGATGTCAACAGAAATAAGTTCACTGAATGATACAATGTTTTATGAAAATTATCATCTATTTCTACAAATATTGAATATGTAGATGAAATATATTTCTCTAAAGTGGGAATTAAGCATAGAAGTATGTGTCAGGCTGGAGTGAAGAGCTAACATGGGGTACAATGTGACAGTTCAGTAGGGAGAAAAGGCAAGTGACACATCTCCACAGTTTCCAGCCCACAGGATGTATAGTCACCTGTCATACACTGGAAATGCAAAGCGATTATTGCAGCTATAATTTCTAAAGCACTCTAAATACGTAATATTTGACTAGGGCTGCAAGAAGACTATGAGCCATAATGTGCTTGCTACCGGGCATGGTGCAGAGCTGAAGCCTAGGCTATGATACAGTTTTCCCCTCAGTCTATGGAACATTAGCATACTGCATCAAAGCAACAAAAATCAACACCAGGGACTCAGAGTGTGCCTCAAGTGTAGGCAAGTGCAAGTCCCTGACCTCAGAGAAAGAAAAGAAAAGAAAACAGGAGGGAGGGGATAAAAAAGAAACTCAATCTCAGAAGAAATAGAGCATACCTTCTCATGACAATATTTTAGAACCATAAATTTATCGCATAATAATAGCACATTCTTCAGTTTAATACTCCAATAGTACTGTAAAATATTAAATAACCCTGAAAAACAATAGAATATAGACATGATTTTCTAAAAAGGAAATAAAACATTATGCTCCTTTTAATACATTTGCTACCAGTAGCAAATGAATTTTCTGAGCTGTTTTCTTGCTTATGCTTTTAAGCAAATAAGCAGAAAGCATCAAGATTCCCTTCACCATGACAATGTTTGTCCTCTTCAGTCAAAATACTCAGAGAGGATAGAATTTCTTCTAATGCTTTACTCTATTACTATGATCAGAAATGTCTACAACATCAACTACTAAAACAACACTGGAAAAGTTAGGAAATAATGCTTTAGTCCATTTATAAAAGTTGATATATACCAAAGGATAAATGCTTTAGTCCATTTACAAAAGTTGATACATACCAAAGGAGACATTTTTCGTCTTCTTGTTGGAGATATCTCATTTTCTTTATTGGCTTGTTGGTGCAACAAGGCTTGGAGCTGATTTACTACAAAGCAAAAGCAATCGATTTACTAACTTAGTTGACTGAATCCATGGTTTTCGTTACAGGTTGGATCACAAATGTTCCCCAAGGCCATGTGTCAAAGGCTTACTCCCTAGCTTGCTGCTACAGGGGGGTCATGGGAATTTTAAGAGGTAGGTTAAGTAGGAAATCATCAGGGACTGAGGGGTATGATCTTGAGGGGTACAGACAGCTCCAGCCCTTTCCTCTGTTTCTCCATTCCCACCAGGAGGCAAACGAATTTTTGCTCTTCCATGTGCTCTAGGCAAGATGGACACTGTCTTACCACAGCCCCAAAGCAACAAGGCTAATTTATCATGGCCTGAAACCTTCAAAACTGTGAGTCCAAATAAACCTTTCTCTTTTTATATTATTTATCTCAGATCTTTGCTGCAGTGATGAAAAGCTAACTAATAAGTTTATCATCAACTATTCATCCTTCTATCCATCACAGAAATAATTTAAACTTCTATTAGGCATCAACAGCTATGATAATGATTGGGAATATAAGGACCTCTTAAGAGCTAAGAATTCAGTGGGCAAAAGAGCTATAGTAATACATATAAGATGTTTGGGCTGGAGGCATGACTCATCAGGAAAGCACCTGCTTAGCAGGCCCACAGCCTTGATAGTTCAAACCCTAGTACCACCAAAATAAATGTGTATAAGCAGACATAAAGCTATGCATAGTGCGACAGAGGGGGAACATGTAACTGTGCTTGTTTTCACTGAGGAGCTAACTGTAGCAGTAGAAACAGGAGTTCCTCAGGAAGCAAAGTATGAGTCAGGAGTCATTGCATGTGCAAAGGCACAAATAGGTGAGTAGGATAGAACATGGTTTGTGAGAGGGCAGTTAGGATAAATGGACCATGTGAAGAGGTAGGCTATAGCAATCTCAGAAAAATGCTGTTCTTTTCTTAAGGAATTTGGACCCTAGATGTTAGAGAATCAAATATTAAAAACTAATCAGGGCATAATATTACTTGGTTTGTGTTTTAGGAATAACATCCTAGCAGCAGAATGGAGAATGGAATGAAGTCTTTTTTCTGTGGGGTCTTAAAGATGCATTAGCACCACTCAGGCTGGCACTGACGTTCATACTCACCAGCGTGGCTGTGCTGATGCTCATGCCAATCTGCCCCACCATCCTCACTTCCTACAGTGAGGTTAAAGGAGGGGTCCAGTGTGCCTTCTTCAACCGTGACCTCACCTTCTCTCAAGACAACTTTCAGTTGGTGCATGCTTGTCCTGGCACGTTCTAAAAATTAAAATAAAAAATAAAAATAAAAAAGAAACATCTAATAAAAGTAGAGCTGATAAAATGTATGCAGTAACATGGACAATTGGTAGAGGTTAGACTTTTAGACTTTATGATATGGTCCCTGTCACTGCAACTGTTGGTAATCACTACATATAGCACCACCAGCCCAGAGGCTAGAATGGCAGAGCTCTTCCTACCTGGATAAACTCTCCTCCTCCTTGACTTTAAGATGTGCTGACCCCACCTGTACATATAAGGTAAGTGGTAGAACCAGCCAGAGGGACTCAGTCACACCAAACTCTGGCCTAGGGGAAGCCTGATTGTCCCTGAGAATCTCACATCCCCTGCCCCACCAAGAGAAATCAAACTGACCAGTCTAGGTTTTTTTTTATTATTTTTTTTTCTTTTTGCTGGACCTGGGGCTTGAGCTTGGAGCCTTAGCACTGTCTCTGAGCTTCTTTTGCTCAAGGCTAGTGCTCTACCCCTTGAGCTGCAGCTCCACAACTGGCTTTTTTGGCAATTTATTAGAGATGACAGTCTCATGGACTTTACTGGCTAGGCTGGCTTCAACCCCGATCCTCAGATTTCACCCCCTAAGTAGCTAGGATCATGCGTGAGCCAGTAGCCTTGGGTTCTAGCTTAGTTTTGATCAAGAGTTGAAGTGGTTATGGCGGCAGATCCTACTGTAATGTGCTTATGTACTGTACTGACCACCTACCATGTGTAGTTTCTTGGTTAATGCAACTAAACACCTTTTGAATAGAAGCTTATACTAGCCAGCACATATATAACATACATTTCCTAACATAAAGTACTTCAAGGTAATTTTTCTGTGATAGTTCATCTCTAAACTTAACCTCATATCCTAGTTTGAAAATGAGTAGGCTTATAAAATCATAATGCAGTGGAAGGTGGTAGGAAGGACTGACTGCTTTTGCTTTCTCTGATCTGGAATGCTTGCTTTTAGAAACTGGCCACCATGCTGCAAAGACCTGTGGAAAGGCCATGTGCAGAGGAGGGGCACTGAGGCTGTGTGGAGGAGGAAAAGCCCTGGCCGCTACCTACCCTTCTACCATCTTCCATTCCACCATTTACTCTAACAGCCCAAGAAAACTGCAGTACAAGGGGTCACTTAACTGCAATAGCGGGAAAAGGACCAATTCATTGTCAATCAATCATGATTTTCGTGGATAAAAATGCATTTATAACATATATTCTACAGGACCTTGAAAAACAGACCTAATTTTCATTCTGTTCATTAAATTCAAAATTTAAAATATTCACATTACTTAACAGAAAAAAATACTCTGTCACAGAAATAGGTAATCATTTCTTTACTGGCAGCAACTCATTTTCAATTTTAATTAAACTAAAGAAAACAGATCTTCCAAGTATGGATTAAACAGGGTAATTCTCTATTACTTGACTTCTCAAGAGACTCAGTGAGTTTATCACTATATTTTTCTCCATACCAGTGCTATTTTCACACAGATCTTTCTGACACAAATGTGGTGCTGATTACTAACCAAGCCTCATCTCCATTTCCTCACTCTGAGTTAAAGGAAGTGCAGATAAGATGCATTCCTACTTTGATCAATATAAATAGCAGAAATAGCTTTCCAGTAACTCAGTATTTTCTAGAGATATTTGTCAATGGGAAAGGAAAATTAAAGTGTTATATGATAAGCAGTTTAGTTCAGAGCTTTAGATTTATGCTCTTAAATCTATGAATAAGGCATTTGTCTTGATTGCACCCATTAGAGCAGAAACAGAGTTTGACTAACATTAAGAGCATACTCCTTGGAGCTATCAATTGACTTCATCTCTAAGACAAAGGATAATTATTTATTCATACCTACTCTGACTAAAAGCTAATAAGCTATATGAGGAAAAATAGAGGACATCTGCAATGAAAACTGCATAGTTGAAAATGCCTAACAGTAGCATCCTTTCATCAGATTACAATGAAAACAGCGCTTTTTGGTGGTGGTGATGGTAGTGATTGGTTGATGCTTTTGTGTTTTTGTGCTATTCCTGGGACTTGAATTCAGGTCCTGGGTGCTGTCCTTCAGCTTATTTGCTAGAATTCCACCACTGGAGCCACAGCTCTACTTCCAGCATTTTGGTGTATATCTGAAGACAAAAGTCTTTTAGATGGGCTGGGAACGTGGCTTAGTGGTAGAGTGCCAGCGTAGCATGCATGAAGCCCTGGGTTTGATTCCTCAGCACCACATAACACAGAAAAAGCCAGAAGCAGCGCTGTGGCTCAAGGGGTAGAGTGCTATACTTCAGCAAAAGCAGCTCAGGAACAGTACCCAGGCCCTGAGTTCAAGCCCCAGGACTGGGGGAAAACAAAAGTCTTCTTATAGACTTACCTGCCCACACTGGCTTCTAACTAGGATCCTTTGATCTCAGCTTCCTGAATAGCTCAAGGTTCTTGTGAATGTTGGACAAATACAGAATTTTGGTTTTTTTTTTATGTGTGTGTCTGTTTAAGTTTAAGCAAGTTATTTTAGTTTTATAGGGCTAAAGTAGGGAGAAGCAGAAAAACATATTCTACTCCACAGTAAGGAACTGAGAGTTAAAGAACCAAAATGGCTGATGGCAGAGTTTAATAGTCCTTTCTAATACTTTTGTTTAATCTTTAAGGATTCATAACATTTAATGAGTGTCGCAAAATTTCACTAATAATGAGTTAACAACTACCCTCAAAGAAAAGTGATGTGTAAGGTTTTTTGGTGGGGGAAGTTTTTTGCAATTACTGAGTTATGAGGATCAGAGAAGAAGAGACAGAATTTGTAAAAGATCAAAGAAGTAAGTGACATTTTAAAGCCATTTCATTACATCTCAAAACATGCAAAGTGATCTTCAAATACATGCATAGTAACAAAATTATACACTATGACACACAATTTGAGTTAATCCTCAGAAGATTCAAGATAAAATCTCATCACTCTTCAACTGGCTACATCAGAACTGAACTCACTCCCTTCTCCTTATGAAGAACACCAGTCCCCAGATGCATTATCTGCTGCTGAAGCTTAAGGAAACCAAAGTTGTGAAGAGGCTCTAACATCATTTCCCATTCCACTGCTAATGGAACACAGCTTTATCTAACCAAGAGACAGAACACACACTTCCTCTTCTCTCCTGGGAGGACAGCAACCCATTTCAGAATGCATCCTGACGTCTTCCCAGCACCAACCACAGACTGAATAAGAAATTATAAGTATGAATACACACAGAACTTCAATGAGTCCCACAGATCACATGAACATAAATCCAAGTAAACAGTATTTCTGCTAGTCCACTACCCAAACACCAATCAGCACAATGAGCACTTAAAAAAGGCTTCTGAGATATGAATGCTGGCAAACTTTAAGTCTCACTTACTTTCTCAGTCCATTTCCTTACTCTCTATGCTCTATCTCCCAGCTCACCATGTGGAGCTTCCTATCTAGATGAAGTTTTTTAACAAAATGCAGGTATATCTCAGTCCAGGAAGGATCATCAACTACATACATAGCATGAATTGTTAATTTCTACATTAGCCATCTGTTCTGGAAAATGTGAAAGAGAATTGTCCTGGTGACAGGGAAAGGGAGCCACCCCTGCAAAGCGCCCAGCTGTCTCTGAGAAAACTATCCCTTAGGCTAAAATCTAGATGCAGTACAGTTACTGATATAAGCTTAGACAAGAGCATACAAGCAGGAAAATAGCCACAATAAGAAAAGAGCAACATGTGTCTGCCCACTACTGACTGGACCACAGCCTATTTTGATGATTACTGTCATGGTTTACTAAAAGATTGACAGGTAGCAAAATCAAGGTTAAAAATAGCATAATCCAGAGGCAGACCAAAAAAAAAAAAAAACAGTCCAAAAGAGTAAAATATATTCACTCACGTCATTGTGCACAATGCCTTTCTTGCTTCCAAATAAAAAGTGAAATGTGTTTTTTTTCGGTATGTAATCTTATAACACTAATACATTAATATACTGATTAAGATCTATTCTTTAACTCCTACTGTATGATTACTGAGAATGCCAGCAACTTATAGCACTACAATCAATCCCACAAAGTTTATAAACTTTGTAGTCCTTCATACTCATTAATCTCAAAATCTTCATTTTGCAACAAGTATCAAGTATACACAGCAGCTAAAAATTAATGAGCATGTATGTGCCAAGTATTGATCTTTACTTTTGCTATTAGAGTTATATGTAATTATTTTGCCTCTGATCTTTCTCTCCCAGTAACCTGGAGACTGTACAACACTGGGACTTTATCTTATTCCTTATGTCAAACCCAACAGTAGTAGGCATTGATTGAGTATTTGCTGAATAAATTTGGGTTTTAATGTTTCAAACTTTACTGTTAGTCATGACTTAGGGACATTATAAAAATGCAGCAGAACAGAAAACAGAGGGTATTACATCTAGTATGATAAAAAATACCCTTATTGAAATTTTTCTAGTTTTCATGATGTATCTCACATAAAATCAGTTTTTTTTCATTACTGGATGAACATTGAGCTACATCCCCAGTCTTGACTTTTCTTATGATAGGTAACAATATTCACAAGTCTGAAAATTACTGGTTTGTGTACCTTACTCATTTGTTTCTCATAATATCCCGGAAGGTAATACCACAATTTCCATATATCAAGAATTGAGATTTCTAAAGGATACATGTATTGTTGGAGATAGCAAAGCTTAAATATAGACATCACTTCTCCAAGTTACTCATAAAGAGTACTAACCAAAGAAAATTTGAAATAATAGCTTTTGCTTGATTAATGGAAGGAAAAGATGGGCTTTGAAAGGCTGGCCTGAATTTAATACCTGACTCTCCCCTAACCAGTTGTGTGGGCTTTGGCCTATAACTCAACCACTCTGAGCTTTAGCCTAAAATAGGAATATTCATAACATGGCGGTAATTTGCAAATGATCCACTGTATGTAAAAAGTCTATACCAATCAATAGAAATATCCGTGTCTCAAATATTACTAGTGTTTTGCTCCTGGTCTTGTAAGTCACATTGGACTCAGGACACCATAATTTGAATGTACAACAAGTGGGAATCGGGAATTCATTGTATTTAACAGCAAAGCATGAAACAAGACAAAACTGGGATTGGGCCGTCCAAGAAATCTCTGCTATCACTTGTTGAGGAAGTGAAGATCAGGACCCAAGTCAAGATCAGGGAGCCCTGCCGGTCCAGGGAACGCAAGAGAATCCAGCGCAGCTTAGCCCTAACAGACAAATTCAAACGGCGTGAGGCACATTCGTCTCCTTCCCCGGCAGCGCGGCTGCAGCCCGGAGGAGGTGCTGGGCAAAACACCTATCTGCTCCCGCCCACGGCGGCTCTGGGACCCAGGAGCTCGGCTCTGAGGTCCGGAGCAACTCACCCCGGAGACTCCGCTGGTACTGACTCAGACTCTCCTCCAGGGTAGAGTTCCCTGGGGGCTTCTCCATGGACCCAGAGGTGCGAGTCAGGCGGGGTACAGTCCAGTACACTCCCCTGGGACGACAGGCCTAGTACCAGGGGACGCCTGCCAGCTCCGAACCGCTCCAGTCACCCAGGGGCCTGGAGTCCGGGACCCAGCTCTGGGGCTCTCCCTAACCACTGGCCCTCGAGGTGCACGTCGGGAGTTGTAGTCCACAGGCCCGAGGCCCTCAGCCTCGAGGATCCTCGAAGCCTTCCTGCTACACTACCACTCCCAGAAGGCTGAGCGCCCCGGTCCCCGCACGGCCGTTCGGTCGCGGAAGCGTGTTGCTAGGAGACAGGCTTGGAGGCCGCGCCAATTCCCTTCAGCCCAGCCTCGGCTAGTCCCGCCTTTCCTCCCGGCCTCCTCAAGTGCGGACCACCCGGGTGACGGACGGGGCTCGTCCGAGGGCTTGGGCGCTCCCGAGTGTGCGGCCACGCAGCTGACCCCGGAGGCCTCTCAAGGACGCACATCACCAGCGCAGGAGCCCTATTCTAGTTGCGACATCTGTCCAAACAGCCAAATCCTCCTGAACAAGGATTTGTCGATGCTCCCCTCAGCCCGGCCCTGAAGGCGGCCGGCACCGCAGTCGTCGCGAGCCCCGCCACCCAACCTCCACTGGGAGCTGCAGCTGCGCGCGGCCCGCCGGAAGCCGCGGTCCTCGCTCGGCGGCCCGGACTTAGGCCCGGCCCGGGCCTTATTGTTCGAGCCAGCCTTGGGGGCACGCGTGCGCAGTGGGTAGCGGAGGAGCGCGGGGCCGAGACCCTCGGCGAAGCCCCCTTCCATTGTCTGGGCCCGGCGCCTGCGCACTGGGCACCGCTGGGCCCGGGCAGGCGAAGGGAGCGGGCCTGGCTCCTCGCCCTTTCCCCGGCGCCTGCGCACTGCGCGGCCGCTCGCTGCCGTTACCGCTATGTGTGGGGCGTGTGTGGAATAACGTTATTGCCCAGCGGAGCCACAGGCCCCGGAGCCCGGCCGCGGCGATAGCGGCGACGCCGCCGACGACGCCGGGGTGGGCGGAGGACGGCGCGCCAGCGACTCACGGGACGCAACGCGCCCCGCCTCCCCGTCCGGTCCCTCTCCA
>NW_012267251.1:2918033-2922993 GCF_000151885.1 Dipodomys ordii
AGTGGCTGCGCTCGGCCGCTGGGGAGGGGATTTCTCCGCGAGGACGGCCGCGGCGCGCTCGGCCCTTTTGTATGGTTGGCGTCGGGGCCCGGACGCTGGGCGGGCGGGGGGCGGCGTGGAGGACGCGGTGTCACGCACCCCACCGGGAGGATGTGCCCCGCGTGGGCTACGGCTCGGTCTTCCTGTCGGCTGCATTGTCCTAAGGCTCCGATGCGGGGTTGGGTATAGTTCCAGCAGCTGCTCACCCTGGGCGGGAAGACGGATTTAGATGTCCAGCCTCCTACTCCCGCGCCCTGATTTTTCAGTGGAGGTTTGCTTCTATATATATGTATGTTTTTCCCCCCAAGAATGTGAAAGAGGCAGAGATGGAGGTAATCTATGTGAGATTGCCAAGTGACCGTGAGGAGCTGAGCTAGGAAGGGGCTGACAGGCTGAGGAAATGAAGCAGCAGAATTATTTTTCTTTTCCCCCCATCGGACGGGTAATGCATTCTTGTTCCCGAGGGAATGGGTTGGGATACATCTTTCCCTTTCGTTATTTAAGCAATCGAAACATTAAAAAAAAATAATAGGCCTGGCACGTATCTTGTTCTGCAATGGTTGATTTATTCTGTTCATGAAACTACAGCCAACTAAGAGAAAATTGTTGAAGCAGAGGATACATTTGGTTTGGAAAGGCGTCTTTTAAAATGATTTGAAAATGGGGCTTTCAGTGTTTGTCCTTTGCTGACGTTTCTGCTTTAAGCAAGCGGAAGAGAGGATGGAGGAGAAAGGGGAGGGGCAGGTGGAAGAATAATGGGCGAACTGAGTTACATTATACAGTCTCTCTACAACTTCTCTCCTGTAAACCTACCTAGCTGTGCTTCAGAGACTTAGGAATTAAGCTCTGGAACGAGTGGATACAACCCAACCTGGATTTCTTTTCTTTCTTTATTTTTGGCTTTTTAAGGAACTAAAACCTAACTACCCTTAGTTTTTCTCGACATTGTAAGTACTGTAGAATTTTAGTCTTTTTTGTTTCGTTTTGTTCTTTTTTGTTTATTTGAGGCAGAGTTTTTACCCTGTAGTCCAGGCTGGCCTCCCAACCCAGGACCTTGCTACCTCAGCCTCCCTGGGGTATGGATTGTAGGCGAGCCCCATTCTTCCCTGCTACAGGATAGTTTTAAGTGTACTTGACAGAGTCCGAACAAACTTGAAAGGTTTGCAAGCCAAACTAACGAGAAAACAGAACCAAATAGTAAAACCGGGGTGTATCTCCTCTAGTCCTGCTACTTGTCAAAATGTATGGAAAGCTCTACTGGTTCTGTGAGTTGTTGGTATCATTGAACTTGGTTCTCACCACCATGTTAAATTAGTCCTTGTCTTTGTGAAGTAGAATTTGTAGTTATACTAAAAAGGCACTTTAGGCTTACAAAGTAACTTAAGAAAAGGTGCTCTCACTTGTGCTTTTCATAAGAAATAACTACTGGAATATTTTCTCCACTTATTAGTAATCAAGTTATGATAACTCTTCAAACTTAAAGTGTCCACATTACAGAAGTCATAACCTTCATTTTCTTCAATTAACAAATTATATATTACTTTCAACTTAAACCAGGGTTTACCTTTTGAGAAAAAGTAGCTTTATTTTTTTAAATTAGGTTGGATTTGCAATAAAGTATTTCTTGATGTTGACCTGTGTAATTTTAGCCTTTTAATGCTGTACTTTACTGTGTTAAGTATTTTCTGTAGAACTTATTCCCTTAAATTTCAACCAACTTAAACATAATCTGTGAACTCTGTATGTGACTCATATTTAGTTAGACTTTGGATGTATCTTACTGTTCAATTCCATGGTATTGTAAATTATTTTGGATAGAATAAGTATTTTGCAGTGTCCTATTTTAGCATTCAGGTGATATAACATTGTGAACCTTAACATTCATCTGTTTTGGTAAGAATTAGGTTTATGCTTAATGAGGAAGACCCTCAGATCGTCTTTTTTTAAAAATTAAGCTTGCTAATCATGGGAATTTGTAAAAATAGTCACTCTTTGGTAAATGGGATTTAATTTATTTACTCAAATGTTTTGTGAGGAGTATGTCCAGCAATAAGTTTGACATTTTGAAGTATAAAACGAAGGAAGGGCACAGAAATAGAGGGACAAAGAGTGAACAAATGCAGCAGTGGTTCTCACTAGACACTATATTGAAGATGAACTATAACTTGCAGGGGGGAGTGAGGGAAGGGGTGACATTGTCCAAAAAGAAATATACTCTTTACATGACTTACATAACAGTAACTGTGTATTTCCTTTATTGCTGATTAAACTGGTTGTGTCCAGCTCGGTTGAAATACTTGTGCAATAAAGTGTCATTAATTACTTATATACTAATAGGGACTACATAGAAGTGGGAAAGAATCCCCCCAAAAGCATAGACTTAAAACAAGTCTGACATAGTAGAAAACAAGTCATTATTTAAGTATATCAATAAATAATAAGTGCTATAAAATTATCACTATTTGGAACACCATATTTATTGTGTCAGGAAGTATGTGTGTGTGTTTAATTTGCACACATTCTTCTTAAAGTATTGTTCTACATATTTAAAATTGAACAGGTTTTGAGCACAAAAGCTACTGAATACGTTTCTGTGCCATATTACCAAGTTATAACTGAACCTTCCTGTTTTTGACCAAAGCCAGTTTCTACCCATCTTTTACTGTAAGTTAAATGGGCAACACATATATTTCCTTCCTCTGATTCATAAGTTAGAATTGGAGAAGCTTTACAAGTTGTTCATACAGTGTGCCAACCTACTACTATTCCTGATGGGTTTTTTTTTTTTTTTGATCAATCAAGGGGATTTCATTTTGACATGTCAGTGGATGCATACAATATACCTTGACCAGACTCATACCCTGTGTCACTGTTCCTCCTCCTTCTTCCCCTGCTCTAGAGATGTTTTTGAATGTGGCTTTGTCATGACTCTTTCCCTGAGCATAAGAGAAAGCCCATTTAGGTTAATGAAAAAATTGTTTCTAGAGCATTAGGACCTAGGGCTTGCCAGCAGGCTGGATTCAGCTATCTATGAACTTAAGAGTAAAGGCTGCTGGTGAAGCAAGAAAGGAATTATTTCCTTTAGCTACTCTAGGAAGGAACCCAGGATTAGCATCCTGGTCCTGTCTTTGGGAGTACTGGTAACAGTTCCAGAGTTCTGTAGAGGAAAGACAAGGGCAGGACCAGAAGTAAGCATAGTCAGGCAATATTGGTCTGACTGTGGGCTGGTCAAGAGTGGGTTCTGCTAGGTTTTTGCTGACTCAAGTAAATCATTGTTACTTGAGGGGCAGTTAAGCTTTTATCTCTGGTTGTTTGCTGCCTAGGATGGAAGTCTTTTTTTTTTTTCTCAATAGGATGTAAGCCTGAAAGAATTGTTATTCCTGGAATTTAAGATAAGCTAGTTGGTCCAATTACATTGTTCCTTTAAGAGGAGCAAAGGCATCCCTATTATAAACTTTTGCTTAAATTGAGCTAGTACCTGTTTTTCTGCCCAACTTCTTCCCATTTGTAGCAGTTCTATCATTAGAATAGTTCTTTTATCACTCAATATATTAGATTCTACTAATACTTCTTTTACTGAAATAAATATTGCAACTTCATATAATGTGGTTTCCTTTGCCTTTTTGTTCTGATCTAGTTTTCTATGTTTTAGTTCTGCAGTTATGGCCTGAACGCAGTGTGTACTGCAACTGTCCCTTATTTCTAGCCATACACTTGATTTACAGTCTATAAGTATGTCTTTTCTACTTCTAAGCAAAAAACAATGAGAAAAATGTGTTCTGTGGCTTTCCAAGTTAAATTTATGTATTGAGGTGATTTTTTTTCTTCAGATTTTGTACCTTTGCTTCTCTAATGTGAATCTACTTCCTTGTGTGTCTGTGCTGGTACTGAGAATTGAACTTGGCCTCACACTCTTGCTCTGCTTTTTTGCTCAAGGGTAAATGTTTTACCCCTTGAGCCATGCCTCCACTTCCTGCTCTTGATTGGAAATAAGAGTTTCACTGACTTTCCTGCTGGACTAGCTTCAAACCTTGATCCTCAGATCTCAGCCTCTCCAGTAACTATGATTACAAGCATGAGCTATCAGTGCCTGTTTGAAAGTAGCCTTTCTTTATGAAATGATATTGTTAGCAAGTAGTAAGTTTCTTTTGATACTGTGAGTTTTTGTTTTGGTTTCATGTTTTTACGTAAGTGATTAAAAGCAACTTATGTTGGTTCCCACTTTGATTTTTGAAAAATTTATCTGGAAGTACTCATTTACCTAGATCTATTCTGTTTAAATTATATTTTGAATTTAAATTATATTTTAAAGCAATATTTTATCTTTATTCTCTATTATTTTCATCTTCTTATTCTCTATTATTTTTCATATAACCACAATGAAATTTGTTGAGATCTTCTTGAATTATGATTCTGTCATCCAAGGGATTAGCTTCCCTTCCTGCCCTTCTGACATTTATAAATTTAAGAAGCCAGATCTCTAATGTCTTTATCCCGTTGACGAACTGGATATAGCCAAGGACAAAACCATGCAGATTTAGAAATAGAACAGATGTTATATAAACAAATCATACTGAGGAGGATGTGACACAAAGATAGTGAAAATCATTTGGATAGTTTTGTTTTATTTTAAGAATAATACTTGTATCCTTTAGTAGTTAAAAGAATTGGATGAAGTTACAGTTTAGTAGGTGATATAATCATGTAATCATATAAAGTTAAGAATAAAACTGTTGCATCCTCTTAATAGTAAAGGACATGATGATATTAAAAATTTGGTGGAAATTTTTTTTTTTTTTGGTCGGTTGTGGGGCTTGAACTCTGGGCCTGGGCGCTGTCCCTCAGCTCTTCAGCTTAAGGCGAGCACTCTACCACTTGAGCTACAGTGCCACTTCCGGTTTTCTGGTGGTTTATTGGAGAT
>NW_012267251.1:2924066-2943800 GCF_000151885.1 Dipodomys ordii
CCCCCCCCCCCCACCAAAGTTGTAAAGTTCGTTTTGCCAGGACAACTTGTACTTCTCATTGTTGCAATGGGTCCACCTGTATTCTTATTTAAATGACTTGTTTTTCCCCTTCCCCTCCACAAATTATACCGACATCAAATACAGTGAAAGCAGGGGTTGCCTCTGTGTCTTGAATTCTGTTCTTTTCCTGTGGGTTGAGAGCATCTTCCTCTCCCTCTTTCCCCTCCTACCTTCTGTTAGATAATATTTAGCAGATTTATACTAGAGAAGTTGACTATGTTATGTATCTAGGTAGAGATTATTCTACTGACTGAATGTTCTATTCACATGGATGGATGAATGAGTTCAGGTAATAGAGGGTAAGTGAGCCAAGGAAAGAGTAGCCATTGAGATTGGGTAAAGAGTTTATTGGTTAACTTTAAGTGCTGGTGGAGTTTACTGAAAGTTTTTTTGTTTGATTGTTTGTTTTGTGTTTTGGTCTGTGGTGGGATTTGAACTCTGGGCTTGGGCATTGTCCCTCAACTCTTCAGCTCAAGGTGAGTACTCTACTGCTTGAGCAACAGTGCCACTTCCAGTTTTCTGGTGGTTTATTGGAGATTAGAGTCTCATGGACTTTCCTGCCCGGACTGGCTTTAAACCATGATCCTCAGAGCTCAGCCTCCTCAGTAGCTAGCGTTACCGGGTGAGCCACTGGCACCCAGCCTACTGAAAGTTTTTAAAGGATGTTTCTGGCTCTTTTCATGGATAATAGATTATACGGGAGCAGGAGAGATGAGCTAAGAAATAATTGGAATACTATAGACTAAGACATTACTGTTTAGAGTAGACAACCTTGGTGATTATTTCAGTTTTAAAATATCAAGACTTTTGGAGACATAAAGTTAAGAATATCTGTTAAACATCCAAGAGGAAATACCAAGTAGGCAATGAGATATATAAATATTCAGAGGCGACATTCAGATTGAAAATAGATTTTAAATGGTAGCTGTAGACTGGGGATTAACTAGGCTGAGCAGAGGCATGAGGATTGAGACCTGATCCCATTGAAAATGTAGCAGGAGAAGCCATCCAGAAGGACTGAAAGATACCAGAATGGTATGAAGAAGCTAGAACCAGTGTCCCAGAAGCCAAAAAAGGGTTTTTTAGAGGAGGAGGAGTAAGTCACCTCCGTCACTATAATCACCCGAATTCTTAACAAAGGAGTAACTTGTCTGTGGTCTCTGAGAAAACTCTCCATTCTGGTTAATCAACAGGAATTTTCACAATTACCCTTCCCTGGAAACTACTGAATCTGAGCAAAGTTGTACTCATAAATAGGTCACTGCAATTCCCTTGCTAGATGGCCACTGGTGGCTATTGAGATTTCAACAGAGAGGCTGTGAAGTTAGTGAGAATTAGTTATCAGGAACTGACTACAGTATTACTGTTGCCTGGTGTTGACTGTATTGCTTAATCTCAGGAGCTCAATTTTATGTATAAATTAAAAGTAGTAGAAGAGCAATTACCTCAGAGGTTTATTGCAATGATCAAATGAGATTGATGTAATAAACAAAAGACACATATAACTACAGATAGGGATCTCCTTATTTCTTCAAATGTGATATCATCTCATTATTGTTAGTTTTAAAGAAATATGTTGGCTAGAGTGAGAAAAATACTTTTCATTCTGACTGTAGAAGTAGTTTCTACTTCCTGTGGTCCCTGCCCACAGCAGTTTTGCGAATCACTTTTCAGAACTGGAAGTGGAGCAAAGGCAAGAGACTAGGAGAGGAAGAGTAACCAGGCTTTGAGATAGTTCCTTTTAATTCTAAACAGTGTCTAAATGATGAGAGTGAGGGCAGAAAAAAAGGTACTAAAGCCCACTTACTTAATTGTTTGGCAGATCAGGAAGAATGTTTCTCTTTCAACTGACTTTTCTATGGAGGTACTGCCTAAAGGTTTATGAAAGGTTGCATGAAAAAGAAAATACACAAATCTTAGAAGTTGTTTAAAACTCTTGAACTTCAGGCAACCATCTAAAACACTGACTTGAGGAAATCAGAGGGTGGAGAAATGGAGCCTACTTGATGGTGTGGGGTAAAAGTACTCACTTTGGTGAAAAAACAGACGTGGATTGTAAATGAAGGACTGTAGTAAGCTTTTGAGGCAGTAGGACCATAGCTTAAAAATAAAGTAGGCGGGGGCTCAGTGATAGAGCCTGTATTTAGCATGCAGTAGCTCTTGGGTTCTGTCCTCAGGATCAACAACCCAAACTGCCATCATCCCCTTAGGATTCAAGGAAGATTAAATTCTTGGATGTTTGAATCTCTTAAATAAAAGGCATAGTGGCAGAGAATGAGGGAAAGGCTGACACTGTCAGCAAAAAAGAAGCATAGTATGTGCATATAATCTATCCACATCCCTTGGTATACTTTAAATCATCTCTGTATTGTCCATAATAGTTAATACAATTTAGGAAATAATGAAAAATAGTCCATATGTATTCAAAACAGTTTTCCTTCAGTGCTTTTTTTATCTGAGGTTGGTTGAATCAACAGATGCGGGATCCATGGATATGCAGTCCTGACTGTACATACCTTGAATATTTGTTCGTCCATTCATTTGTCCATGGACATTTGCTTTGTTTCCTTGTGTTACCTGATGATACCACTAATCTTTTAGCCATTATAACTGCTTTTTAATCCTACATCTTGGGCTGGGAAGGTGGCTCAGTGGTAGAGTGCTTGCCTCGCATGCATGAGGCCCCTGGGTTCGATTCCTCAGCACCACATAAGCCAAAAAAACCCGGAAGTGGTGCTGTGGCTCAAGTGGTAGAGCACTAGCCTTGAGCTGAAGAGCTGAAGGACAGCGTCCAGGCCCAGAGTTCAAGCCCCACAACCAAAATAATAATAATAATAATAATAATACATCTGAATTCTTTAGGCTGATTATGCGTGAAGGTGATCTTCCTTAACAGAATTAATGTATTTCACTTTATCAGAAACAATCACACTCCAGAATATCCTCAGTGAACTTTTACATGCCTCTTGGTATTCTGGGAAGAATAAAGCCTAATCATTTCAATAAGGACAATAAAGTATTACAGATTCTGAAAGAATAAACAGATTCCTTAACAGTTGAAGTAGTTATTGAAAATTTTTAGCCAAAAGGTAAAATTTGATTGCTTATTTAATATTTAATTTACTAATTTATTTGTGAGTCATCCTGATACTACCTTTCTCATTTAATCAATTAAAGTATGTTTTTTTACTTTAATCAAGCCGTTTTTACTGTAAATAATTTTGGGTTCCTATTTGTGTAGCATTAGAGTAGATGCTAACCATATATAAAATATGTAAGTTAAGATTAATTAAAATTAAATAAAATATTTGCATATTTCAAGTACTCAGCTTACAAGACTACCAGACACAGAATATTTCCCTCATCACAGTGCTTTTGCATTGTGGAAGTATAGAGCTATTTGTAAGCATTATAATCTAACTGTAGGTAAGAAGAAAAATTGTATGGTTTAAGCTAGTAATTAGCAACGTATTATACAGAAGTGTACATTCGTGATAACTTTGTAAATGTATTCATGCTTAAAATGTACTCTTGAGCCAGGCATTGTAGCACATGTCTATAATCCCAGCAGCACAGGTAGAAGCATCACAAGTTCAAGACTGACCTGGGCAACATAGCAAGATCCTATTGCAAATAAACGATCTCTGAGGCATGTTAGTTTTTGGTATTACAGCAATACTATATGAAAATAATTTATACTTACTCTCCAAATAGTTAACATATAATGTATGAGAAAAAGTGTTGAGGAAAATGGAAACTAACTTTAAAGGGTATGTGAGACAGTAATATGGTTAAATCAGTTTCATTCAAATGACAGAAATAGAAATTGTCATAGAGCTAAAAATGGTGCTTCAAAAACATTTGGGTGTCACGATCATACAGACCCTTAACTCATACTGCTTTCCTCCCATTATCATCCCTAGTTTGTTTTCAGGTCTTAGAGATAAGTTCATGAACTTTTTCTTAGTGCTCTGTGACCTTATTTTTTCAGATTCATCATAGCTCCAAGTGACTAGAGGTAGTTTATACTTCTTTCACATCCTAGGTTTCTGATTCATGTTGTACCCTGATTTATTACATTTGCCTTATTCCCTAGATTGGTCAATTGGTTTTAGTTTGGTTTTGATAACTGAATCTGCCCCTCAGGTACAGAGTGCTAGTTCTACTGAGGATCTAAAGGAAAGTCAGAGGGGTAGGTCAAAGAGAGATTAAATTTTGCTTAATTCTCCAGCTTATTGCCCAAAAAGATAGTGACAGAGAACATGTCACAAACTCTTCAGCCAAATTTGAAATTATTATCTCTAGGATCATTTTGAGATTATTGTCACTAGGATCATTTTAAGGAACCTAAGGAGATGATGGTATAGGAAAAGCTTTATTATCTGAAGGCCCAGGTTTGAGTCTATATGATTGTTTATTACAAGTCCATTTGCGACCTAGAGTAAGCCTTTAATTTCATATTTCTCATGGGAAAATGTCTCATATGCTAATTTTAGGAATTAAATGAAAGAATATGAATGTTAGTGCCAAGGAAAGGTACTGCACAAACAGATATTTGATAAATGTTTGAATCTAAGTTCTTTATTGTTGTTAGTACAACAAAATGATAAAACAAGGGCTGAGAAGGTGGCTCAGTGGTAGAGTGCTTGCCTTGCATGCATGAAGCCCTGGGTTCCATTCCTCAGTACCACATAAGCAGAAAAAGCCAGAAGTGGCACTGTGGCTCAAGTGGTAGAGCGTTTGCCCTGAGCTGAAGAGCCGAGGGACAGTGCCCAGGCCCAGAGTTTGGGTTGCACAACTAACAACAACAAAAAGTTCTTGCCAAATTTTCTCTGCCAGGCTTTAAAAAAATAAGAGGTCTGCGAGACTTGTACATTCTTGTTTAACTTTTTTTTTTTTGGTCAGTTGTGGGGCCTGAACTTTGGGCCTGGGCGCTGTCCCTCAGGTCTTCAGCTCAAGGGAGTGCTCTACCACTTGAGCCACAGTGCCACTTCCTGTTTTCTGAGTGGTTTATTGGAGATAAGAGTCTCACAGACCTTTCCTGTCCAGGCTGGCTTTGAACTGCGATCCTCAGATCTCAGCCTCCTGGTTAGCTAAGATTACAGGTGTGATCCACCAGCACCCACCTTGGAATAATTTATGTAAAAGTGTAACGTTTTTCCGCCTTAAATGTTTTCTTTAAGCATTTTATTACAATGTTTTTATGAAAGAATGTTTTACTACATTGCTAGTTTCTTGCATCAAAGAATGTATTATAAAACTGTATGCTTATATGGACCATGTGGTCACCTTCACTTGTTTTTTATGAGAAGTGTTTTAGGTTTACATTGTAAATTCCATTTCTTCTTGATACATACTTTAACTACTCTGTAAAAAAAAAAAGAATTGTTTGTGTATGTGGCAAATGATAAAGGTAATCATTTGAAGCACTCCAAAATAATTATTCCAAAATAATCATGAGTATATGAGAGCATACTTTTTCCCAATGCTGAGTTTGTTCACATGAGCATGCAGTATGAATCTTGATAGAAATCCAAAACAAGCACAGCTGTGGATTTGTTTTTGGGGAGTAACTGTACAAATGAGGGCAGGGATAGAAACAAACCAATTTTCCCAAGAGTACATCTGTCCCAGATCCAATTAATTATTCAGCAAAGTTGAATTTTTGCAAGTATTCTAAGCATGTCAGTTTTTCAGACATTTCATCTGACCATCCAGCCTAAAGAGCACCACCCCAAGCCTCTATGTTGTGCTTTTCTGTTTTTTTTCTCCTCAATGTCACTGAAATGGTCTTTTTTATTTAGCTATCTGTTTTTGCTTTCATGAAATTAGGAACTTTTTTATATTGATCTTTATTCTCTCCCTAATATCTGTAATGTGTAGTACATATGAATTAAAGAAAATAGATTAATTCATTTTGTAGTTTATAACACTGGAGTCTTGTGTAATTTGTGCATAGTGTTTATATCCATTTCCCAGAACTGGGTCATTTTAATTAAAAACAATTATATAGTTATACATAAAATATTAAATATGTTTCCTTCTTATATATGATTATAAGTGGTTACAGAAAATTATGTTTGCTTTTATAACATGATCTATACTTACTAACCTCAAATTACTTTAATAAATATGTGATGGTAAGAAAACTTAATATCCAGGATACTTTCTATTAGGGACTTAATATGGGTAAAATGTGAAATGGAAACCCTGAAGTACACATTTAAATTTTTTTTCACATTTTAGTTACTTGGTATGATTGATTAAAAGACAGTACAAGCCAAGTACTGGTGGCTCATGCCTGTAATCCTTGCTGCTCAGGAGGCTGAGATCTAAGGATCATGGTTCAAAGCTAGCCGGGGCAGGAAAGTCTGTGGGATTCTCTTACTTCTAATTAATCAAAGAAAAAACTGGAAGTGGTGCTGTAGCTTAAGTGGTAGAGTGCTAGCCTTGAGCAAAAGTAGCTTAGGGACAGCTTCCAGGCCCAGGGTTAAAAGACCCAGGAAAGCAAGCAATAATAATAATACAAATTATAAAAACATAAAGTTGATGAAGTTGCTGAGTGAGAGTTTGGGGGAGGATGGGTGTGTGTGTACTGGGGTTTGGTCTTCGGGCCTTACATTCATTCTCACTTAGCTTTTTCTGCTCAAGACTGACATACTACCATTTGAGCTACATCTCCACTTGGGTCTTTTTTCTCAGATGGTCTTCCTGGATGTTTTCCAGCAGGGAGCTTCAGATCTCAGCCTCCTGAGTAGCTAGTATTACAGGTGTGAGTTACCAGTGCCCAGCAGTGAGTTCATTTTAATTTGTAAGTCCTATTGTGGCTTAAATGACAAAGTTTATCATTTTCATTGCCTTTGTTTACACTTTCACTTAGTTTGTTAGGAAAAATCACATCATTTGTGAAATGGAGGTAGACTTTGAGCTAGGCATGTAGAGATCATTATCACTCTTTCCTGCCTGTAGAGAAAATGATGAAAAGTTGTTACATGGATGCAGAAGTAGATAATATTTTATCAAAATAAAAATGACTAGGTTTTAGGGATGTATTTTCCACTGTATAGTAAGAGTCCTGATGTGAGACCACCTTTCTCTCTGCAGTAGCAGGAATTTGTGGGATAAGAACACATTTATTCTCTGTAAAACACTCTTATGAGCCAGCCAGCTGATTTTCAGAGTGTAAGGATGAACTGTCTGTAACATGTGTTTTTGTTCAAGCAATTGCACACATTGGTTTTGTATTCCTTTTTTTTCTACAAATTAATCATGCCTGTAAACTCTTTTTGCCATGGGTTTTGCAATGCAGTATTTCATGGTTGCAATGTCATTAACTATCTCATAACTCTATAGCTACACTAATTAAGATCAAACCCCTCTTATCATTCCTCAATTTGAATTATATGACCAAAGTCAATATTCTTTAACATAAATAAAAGCAGTAAAATATAGATTGTTAAATCCTAGAGTGTAAGTAAAGCTGTATGTTCTACTTAACTACAAGGGTTTCTTCTCTTTTTAGACCTAAACCTTAAATAATAAAATTTTAATTTACTCAATATTGAAATGCACTGTGATTCCAAGAAGAGTCCATTATTAAACATAGCTCTCCATCTCAGGAACATGGAAGTGAAATCGTAAAACTGCATTGGTTTTTACACTTGTTGAATTCTAAATGTTTGAGTACTTTTTTTTAGTGAAGCAAAGCCTTATGTTCCCAAGATACAAATAAAGGAGAGCTCCAAGAGGTCTATGACTTAAGATTTAATGGCTGGATTTAATTGTAAAGGTTTGATCATTTCTCCTGCCTCTAGAAATATTCAGGTTTTCTGAACTGTTACCATGTACCAGCTCTAGAGCTACTCATTCATTAAAAAAGCTTGGTGGCTCACGCTTGTAATCCTAGCTACTCAGAAGGCTGAGATCTGAGGATTATGGTTCAAAGCAAGCCCAGGCAGGAAAGTCTGTGAGGCTCTTACCTCTAAATAACCATCAGAAAATTAGAAGTGGTGCTGTGGTTTAGTGTGGTAGAGCACCAGCCTTAAGCAGAAAAACTCAGTGACAGCAACCAGGCCCTGACTGAGTTCAAGCCACACTGCCCCACCCACTCAAAAAAAAAAAACAAAAAACAAATAGCTTGTCCAATATTGACATGGGTGAAATATTGCTGTAGGCTCCAAGATACAGAGATGAAATGTCTGTATATGTCAGCCCTCTTTGAATTTGGAGTGGTACCATCTGTCCTGAGTAAACTATGTGGAAAACATAAACAAATGCATTTGTGTCTTTCTGCAGTGTCAGAGTTTATTGAATCTCAATAAATTCACACAAGCTTCATCAATTTTGTTGGCACTAATTTGCCAGGTATTACTGATTTTGCTCGATAACCATGAGCCATTGGCAAAGTCTTTTATTCCCATTTTAATTATTGATATTAACTTAATAATATTAGGCTACAGGAAGCTAAGAGTTCATATCACTTCAAGGTTCAAAGACACCTGCTGTCTAGGAAAAAACTAGAATTGATAAAGGTCCGCATTCATTGTAGGTGGTCAGATAAGGAACTCATCCACCTAGCTCTTGAGGCTTGGTTGTGTCTAACATCAGGGCTGTTACCTGATGCTGGTGTGAGGTATAGAGTTGATTTCAGTCTTACTGGATCTCTAATTCCAGTGGTCCACTGACAGGCCCAGGAATCTAGCCGAGCTGAAGCCCTAGAGTCAAGAGTACAACATCCCGGATATTGTGACACCACCACACACACACACACACACACACACACACACGCACACACACACACGCATACACACACACACACCATGCTCATCTGATACAGGTGAGGCCACACACACACACACACACACACACACACACACACACCATGCTCATCTGATACAGGTGAGGCCACATTGCTCCTGGGTGGTCTAATGTGATGGATGAGTATGTGGACTTGTTTTTTGTAAGATGGGTTTGACACACCCATATGTCCATTTTGTCGCTGTTTATTTTAATTCAGAGATGGTAAAATTTCATTTATGTAAATAAGTTACCTGTCCTTCTGTCCCATGTTTTGGGGCTGTACAGAACAGTGACTGTTTACTTGCTCGCACAAGATATAGAGTCACCCTGCCTCAGCAGTTGCTCTCAAAGTGTGGAGCAGTGGAGCTGTTTTATAAAACACTCAGGACAACACACAGCCTGAAAGCTACTATTGTGTAAAATATGGAGAACTGATCCACATTCCCTACAGGACTGAGTTCCTTGAGGCAAGATTCTTTTGCTCTTTGCTTGTGTCCTAGATGCCCCTAGGGGCTGGTCCTGGGAGGCTTCTAGATAAGGGTTTGTTGAAATGAGGGGATAGAGGAAGACAAAGACAGTTCTATGCTTTCCCAGTGCTGAACAACTATACACATAATCTTGTAGTTGCAATACAAAACTATAAATTATAGTTTAAATTATAAATATTTGAATAAAATATTATGGAGCTATTGGGGGGAAATGGCTATCTATCATGGAGAAATGGACAAAAACAGATCTTTTCAGTTTACTTAGTCATACACATTTATGTCCCCCCCTTTTTTTTTAAGGTGTATTGGGGTTTGAACAAAGGCCTCATATTTGCTAGGTAAGTACTGTAACTGTAGTCATACCCCCATCTCTTCTTGCCTTTTAGTTAATTTTCAGATAGGGTCTTGTGATTTTGCCCAGGGCCAGCTTCAGAATATGGTCATCCTGATCATCCTACCTTTACCTACACGTAGCAGGAGTTACAGACTTGAGTCATTGTGCCTGGAATATTCTTTTGTTTTGTTTTGTTTTGGGTCTGGTCATGGGGCCTGAACTCTGGGCCTGGGCGCTGTCCCTCAGCTCTTCAGCTCAAGGCTAGCACTCTACCACTTGAGCCATAGCGCCACTTCCGGCTTTTTTCTTTTTGCTTATGTGGTGCTGGGGAATGGAACCCAGGGCCTCAGGCATGCAAGGCAAGCGCTCTATCACTGAGCCACTTTCCTAGCCCCCTGGAATATTCTTTGAGATAGGGTTTCACTAAGGTTTTGTCCAGGCTCACCTTGTACCATGATCCTCCTCGCTCTACCTCCCAGATAGCTGGGATCCTTTAACAACCATTGTGCCCCAGCCTAGGATTTCATTCTTAAACACAGATCGGAAGATAAAGACATACAGTATTACATTACACTTAGTCTGCTTTAAAATAAAGTTATTATAATACCAGAAAAGGCTAATGAGGATTGCTGATTTGGAAAATGGAAGAGCATGAAATCTGCTTAAGTTATACTTCCTTTTTTTGTTGTTTGTTGGTTGGTTGGTTGGTCATGGGGCTTGAACTCTGGGCCTGAATGCTGTCCCTCAGCTCTTTAGCTCAAGACTAGCACTCTACCACTTGAGCCACAAGTGCCACTTCCAGTTTTCTGAGTGGTTTATAAGAGTCTCATGGATTTTCCTGCCTGGGCTGGACAGTGATCCTCAGATCTCAGCCTCTTGAGTATCTAGGATTACAGCCGTGAGCTATCTGTGCCTAGCTTAAGTTATACTTCTTGATAATAGTCTTTTATATATGTAAATCATAACTTATCTACTGATAAAAGAGAAAAGCAAAACCATAAAGAATAACAGTACAGCTGGGCACCGGTGGCTCACGCCTGTAATCCTATCTACTGAGGAGGCTGAGATCTGAGGATCACAGTTCAAAGCCAGCCTGGGCAGGAAAGTCCATGAAACTCATCTCCAATAAACCACCAGAAAACTGGAAGTGGCTCAGGTGGTAGAGCGCATTTGCCTTGAGCTGAAGAGTGCAGGGACAGTGCCTGAGCCAGAGTTCAAGCCCCACGACTGACAAAAAAAAAAAAAAAGAAGAAGGCAAGTACAGGGTCTCATATAATTAAATATAATAAATAGGATAGGTACAGCATTACTCCATATTAATGTCTGAGGAAGTAACTCAGAGTTACTTTATAGTGAGTATGTTGATTAATAGCTATCATAAACCACTAGTAAAATTCAGTAGAATTTATTATTTTGAGTCAAAAAGGTAAATAAATGTAAAATATATTTAAAATTATTTCACCCAAAGTGGTAAAACTGAAAACTGGTATCAGTTCTGTATAAACTTTAGGCTTTGGAGCTATTTGGTCTCTGTTGCAGCTATTTAACTCTTCATGTGTAAAGTAGAAGTATGCTTATGTTCCAATAAAATTCTATTAAACCGCTGGGCCCTGGTGGCTCACGCCTGTAATCCTAGCTATTCAGGAGGCTGAGATCTGAGGATTGTGGGTAAAAGCCAGCCTGGACAGGAAAGTCCATGAGACTCTTATCTCAAATAAACCACTAGAAAACCGGAAATAGTGCTGTGGCTCAAGTGGTAGAGCACTTGCCTTGAGCTGAAGAGCTGAGGGACAGTGCCCAGACCCACAGTTCAAGCCCTATGAACGACAAAAAAAAAAAAAATTCCATTAAACCATTCTTAGCCAGTCTTTGATTTAGAGAAAATTGTTAGAACTCTGGGAAACCTGAGTGTTCAGTATGGCTCATGCTAAGGCAGACAAAAATACATAAAGTCACATTCAGTATAATGATATTTAGTCAATGATTGGCCACATATACAGTAATGGTTCCATAATGCTGTATTATCTGGGGCTAGTGTAGCTGTCTTTAAGAACATACTATAATATTCACTTAAACGTGCATTACTTCCCAGACAGTCCTCGAATAACAAGCAGGTTATATCCCCAAAATCTCATGGTAAGTAGAAAAGACTACAAGGCAAAATCACATATCTTTCCTTTAGAAATGTAATCAGTCTATGGTAGATGTCAGTTGTTTGTTCCATTATGGCAGGGCTGTCTGAGAGTATATCTTGCTGCCATTGAAAGTATCTTGATCATAGACAGAATCATGCTGCATATTGCTGTTATAGGAAGAGCTTCAAATTCGAAGTATGGTTCATGTGTGCATTTTTGTAAAGTTCATGTTTTCCTTATAATAGTGGACTATCTGATAGAAAACAAAATGAGGGTTTTTTTTTACATGTCTTGTTTAAAAATGGAGAGATACTGGGCTGAGTGGCTTTTTAAAAATTACATTGAGTACTGTGAATGTGACTTAGTGGTAGAGTGCTTGCCTATCATGCATGACGCCCTGGGTTTGATTCCTCAGTACCAATAAATACATAGAAAGAGCCAGAAGTGGCACTGTGCCTCAGTTGGTAGAATGCTAGCTTTGAACAAAAGAAGCTCAGGGACAGTGCCCAGGCCCTGAGTTCAAGCCCCAGGACTGGCAAAAAAAAAAAAAAATTACATTGAAGTATTGGAGGTGTGCTTTTAGCAATAGTGCGCTAGCCTAGCAAGTGTAAGACCCTGAGTTCACACCCCACAGCGAAAAATGAAAAAGTTTGAAACTGCCCTGAAATACAGAAGGCCTCCTTGCCTGTGGAGATGTCCGTGCTGTGTACACTTTGTGTACACACTTTATATACTTTCCTCTGTGTGCATAACACAATGCTTAATTTATATATTGGAAGCTTTAAAATTTTAATAACATAAAGCAGCTCTAGCAATCTGCTGTTGAACATGTCATGTGAGTGTTGGCTCTAGTGTTCTGTAGTGTCCTCACCTGTGGCGTGAGGCAAAGCAGCACCTGTGTGGTGAGACGGACAAGGTGAATGATGTAGGGATGGAGAATGTAAGGGGGAGGCAGCGTTTCTCAGCACACTAGTACTTGAAAATATGTCCGGGCACCGGTGGCTCAGGCCTATAATCCTAGCTACTCAGGAGGCTGAGATCTGAAGATCCTTGTTCAAAACCAGCCCAGGTAGGAAGTCTATGAGACTCATTCCAGTGAATCACCAGAAAACTGGAAGTAGCACTGTGGCTCAAGTGGTAGAACACTAGCCTTCAGCACAAAGAGACTCAGGGACAGGGCCTAGTCCCTGAGTTCAAGCCCCAGGACCAGCAAAAATAAATAAATTAATTAATTAAATAAAACAACGTTTTTTAAGTTTTGATACTTTGCAACATGTCTTCTTAGGGATCTCTTTGACTTCTGCTTAGAGTATGTTGGGATTCTTTAATGTGTATATTGATATCTTCAGATTTAGATTTTTCCATTGAATCTTCAATTATTACTGAATCTTAAGTGCTGAAATCTTCTCTTTATGTCCTATGCATCTTAGGTGCATAACCACTGTGTGTGGTCAGTAAAGTCTGTTCTATCATCTCTTCACTCAGCTAGTGACCTAATAATTAGATGATTTCAAAGGGGTTCAAAAAAAATGAGGAAAACTAACACATACTGTCTTTATTAATCCCTTGGAAGCTACAGAAGCCAAGGATGATTGAAGAGTGGTGGCTAGCCTTTGTGCCAGCCCCTCAGTAGTCTATGAGACTGTTACATCCAAACACCACCAAAAAGCCAAAAGTAGAACTATGGTTCAAGTGGTAAAACACTAGCCTTGTGCACAAAAGCTCAGGGACAGCATTTGGGCCTTGGAGTTTAAGTCCCAGGTCCGGCACCAAAAAACAAGCCCAAGGATGCTTCATCTGTTACTTGAAGAGTAGATTCTTATTGCCTGTTTTGTCTCCAGGGTCCTGTAGTTACTGGTATAGTGGACAGGTAATGAATGATAGTAACTACTGCCATGGAAAGACTGAAGCTTAACTTCAATACATACCAGAGTTCGAAAATAGTTTCTTCAGATATTTTCTGTAGTTATATCTTTCTCTCAGTTCTGTATATTTGATTTCTTCCTTTTTATAGATAACATACCTAAATTGTAGAAGCATTACTATATACAAAAATAATATAGATTTAGTTGTACTCTATAAATTATAATTATATATTGTAATTGTTGGGAAAATGGAGGAGAATAGAAAAGGAATAGGTCAGACTCGATTGTCAACAGGTAAGGACTGTTTATTGAGGAACAGCGAGGGGCACAGACCTTCCTGCAGGTTTGGAGGTTGTGCAAGGGACTGGATTTGGGGGGTGGGCTTATATAGATCTTAACAAGGAAGCAGAAGATAAAAATGGGCTATGGTCTCTTGGAAGCCAAGAGCAATGTCCTTGGCCAGGCCCACAGTGGAATGCTGTGGTGTAGGGGCCATTGTCTCCTAGGGACCAAGGACGGAATGACTTGCCTGTGGATAAGCGCATGAGCACGCAACTAGTGCTTTGCTTGACCCAGGGGAATAAGGCAGGACTCAATCCTTCATATTCCATCCTTGGATACATAAAAAGATTGAGCAGAGGCGGGAGAGGCAGATCCTTCAGTAATTATATTCAGTTATATGTTATTATAAATCTGCTATCACAGATATTTTGTATGTATATGAACACACTTCAGTAATTATATTCAGTTATATGTTATTATAAATCTGCTATCACAGATATTTTGTGTGTATATGAATACACACGTCACTTAGGACACATGATTGGAGTTTTACTCAGAAAGTGCACTGTAACTTCCATGTCTTGTTGACTAATCTGGAAGCTGAAAAATAATGTGACTGCTTTCACATCTCAGTAAAATCTGGGTCATGTCTTACACAAGTTCAAACCCAAAGATCTCTTCTGTCATTTAAAGGAACCTGGATTGGACATACCTTAGCATCTGCAAAAAACAACCTGCCAGATAGTGTGTTATCTATGCTGAGTGTTAGTAATAATAGAAAAAAGAGAATTAAAAAACTGAAGAAGTGGCGGGAAAGTGAGATTTCCAGATACAAACATAGCAGCTTTATATTACATTCCCACTTACGGAACAGAAGCCACTATGTGATCTCAAAGCCCAATAAAGAATTAAAATTTTACATTTTGAACATTAGGTGATTTCATTGTTGTTTCTCAGAACAACAATGTTTGGTTTTGTTTTGGTAGTACAAGGTTTGAAATGGAAGCTTTTTCTTTCTAGAGAGGCACTATACCACCCGAACCATCCCTCTAACCATTTTTGCTTTTGTTATTTTTACATAGTGTCTCATATTTTGCTCATGATAGCCTGCCTGTACGATGATCATTGTATGTATTATTTTCTGTATAGCTGGGAAGGCAGGTGTGTACCACTATCCCCAGCTATTGGTTGAGATATGGGAGTTCGTTAACTTTTGCCCTGCTTAGCATCTAATTACAATCCTTTGGTCTCTGCTTCCAAAATAGCTAGGTTTAGTAGCCACTGTGCCTAACTAATAGTTCATTTTTGGCCTCAGTTGTTACTAACTAGATACCATGTATGCTTATTTCAAATTTATTCTTCTTAAAACTATAAGACATTTATTTGTACAGCACAACTACTTTCTAATGTTATCATTGTACTAATGTGGACACTTACTTGAAGATTATAGACTTTCATACGCTATTTTAAAACTTTACTGACAGACCACCTACTTTAAAAAAAATCCTTTTCTCTTTAATTGTACTCTTAGTGAAATGTGTGGGCTTACATAACACATGACAACTTGAAAAAACTATTGGGTATAAAAAGGTTGATGTTGCAGTACTGAGGTTGGGCTTACTTAGGATTTGTGAATAGGTACTATAGCTAAGTGTATCTTTCCCTATTGCAGGATGACGTAGCTTTGCCAAGGACTCAAGACGCTAAGCAGAAAATGAGCTTAACATCCTGGTTTTTGGTGAGCAGTGGAGGCACTCGCCACAGGCTGCCTCGGGAAATGATTTTTGTTGGGAGAGATGACTGCGAGCTCATGCTGCAGGTATGTTCTGCCTTTTGTATGTCACTACTCACCTCAAAAAAACAAACAAAATAAAAACTCAACTATTTATTTATTTAGGATCTGGTCGTGGGACCTGAACTCTGGGCCTGGGCGCTGTCCCTCAGCTCTTCAGCTCAAGGCTAGCTCTCTACCACTTGAGCCACAGTGCCACTTCTGGCTTTTTTCTTTTTGCTTATGTGGTGCTGAGGAATCAAACCCAAGGCCTCATGCATGCAAGGCAAGCGCTCTACCACTGAGTCGCCTTCCCAGCCCCTGGTTTGTTTTTTTTTTAATACATTTTTTATTGTAAAAATACTGTACAGAAGGGTTACAGTTACATGAGTAAGGTAATGAGTACATTTCCTATCAAGCATTGTTACCTTCTTTGTTTTTCCCCTACCCTCCCTGCCATCCCTCCTCCACATCTTGAGCACAAGTTTTTGAATGGGGAGCAGAATACCCTAGGTATATTCCAATTGGGATACCTTTTTCCTCACCCTGATGGAGGCATGTGATGTTTCCCTGTCTTTGCCTTGATGTACATACATGTTGGGCTTCTGGAAATAAGACGTTATGAAAAGAAAAGATGATGGCCTCATTTAGATTGTGCTATGAATTTTTATGTCTCAAGCCGTCTGCCTCTTGGCAAGCTGTTGTTCTCTTTTCACTTATCCCCATACTTCCCACTTGGCAGCTTGCCTTCTGCGATGAGGTGTTACTGTTGTTTTTATTGTTTATTTTATTTTTTGGGGGGGGGTCTGGTCGTGGGCCTGAACTCTGGGCCTGGGCGCTGTCCCTCAGCTCTTCAGCTCAAGGCTAGCGCTCTACCACTTGAGCCACAGTGCCACTTCCGGCTTTTTTCTTTTTGCTTATGTGGTGCTGAAGAATCGAACCAAGGGCCTCATGCATGCAAGACAAGCGCTCTACCACTGAGCCACCGTCCCAGCCCTTTTGTTTTATTTTTTAAAATCATTTTACAATTAATATAATTGTACAAAGTGGGGTTTCATTGTGATACTTCCACACTTGTATATAGTGTATTCTCATCAATCTCAACCCCTCTGCTCCTCTTACCCTTCTTCCTCCTTCCTAAAACAATTTCCATTTTCATACATAGGTTTTCTTCTACTTTCATACATAGAAACAAACACTTTGACTGTATTCATCCTTATTCATCCTTCTTCTTAGCCCAACCCGATCCCAAGATAACTTTTTGATTTTTGTTTGTTTCACTTCATGGGGGGACGGTGGTCTTGGGGCATAAACTCAGGGCCTAGGTGATGTCCCTGAGATTTGTGCAGAAGGTTAGTACTCTACCACACAAGCCACAGCTCCACTTCTGGCTTTTTGGTGATTTGTTGGAGATAAGAGTCTCACACACTTAACTACCTTTACTGCATTTGAACTGGGATCTTCAGGTCTCAGACTCCTGAGTAGCTAAGATTATAGGTATGGGCCACCAACACCCAACTTATTCCACATTTTTCTAACGAGAGAGGAAGTAGTAACTTCCAAGTTCTTTTATATATTAGACAGTAAAGTACAAGCCATATTTCCTCGCTATTTCTGGTGCCACCTTTGCTGCTTAATATCAAAGTTTACATAGCTACCTTATAATAAGTGGTTATAAAGTTCAGATTCATTGGTTCCTAAGCTATTTCTTCCTGTGATTGTACTGATACTTCTTTTCAGTAGCAGTTTCCTAAGGCTTATAAATGATGTACAAACAACTGACTTTGGGGGAGAAAATGGAAGAGAGCTTTAAAAGGGACTCAAAAGCAACTTTAAAAAACTTTTTTAGGAGCTGGGAAGGTGGCTCAGTGGTAGAGCGCTTGCCTTGCATGCCTGAGGCCCTGGGTTCGATTCCTCAGCACCACATAAACAAAAAGAAAAAACCTGGAAGGAGCGCTGTGGCTCAAGTGGTAGAGTGCTAGCCTTGAGCTGAAGAGCTGAAGGACAGCACCCAGGCCCAGAGTTCAGGCCCCATGACCGGACCAAAAAAACAAAAACAAAAAACTTTTTTACTCATGTAATTGTAACCCCTCTGTATGGTATTTTCACAATATAAAAAAATACAGTGAAAAAAAAACTTTTTAAAAATTCCTTTTTATTGGCTTTCTTTCACTCATAAAGCTCACCCAAGAAACCCAGTTTTAGAATCCACATTTCAGATAAGGATAATTAGAGACAAAGATACCTCATTTAGAACTCTGTTATGTCTTTGTTGCTGTACAATTAATTTCCAGTATTTAAAGAAAAAGATTCAGAGTTGGGCACTGGTGGCTCATGCCTGTAATCCTAGCTGCTCAGGAGGCTGAGATCTGAGGATCATGGTTCAAAGCCAGCCCCAGCAGGAATGTCCGTGAGACTCTTATCTCCAATTAACCACCGGAAAACTGGAAGCGGCACTGAGGCTCAAATGGTAGAGTACTAGTCTTGAGCTGAAGAGCTTAGGGACAGTGCCCAGGCCCAGAGTTCAAGCCCCATGAGTGACAAAAAAAGATTTGGGGCTGGTTATGTGGCTTAGTTGGTAGAGTTCTAGTCTTGAAAAAAAGAAGCTCAGGGATAGTAACCAGGCACTGAGTTCAAGCCCCAGCACTAGCAGGAAATAAAAGAAAAAGAAAAAGATTGTTCAGGTACTGTTTTTTTGTGTTTTTTTTAAATAACAAGATACATAAAGGATGGATGTAGATCAGTGGTACATCTCTTACCTAGCACACACAGGCCTGGATTCTACCCCAAAAATCATGGAGAAAAACATATATAAAATATTATAAGGATGGGGCTGGGAAGGTGGCTCAGTGGTAGAGTGCTTGCCTTGTATGCATGAGTCCATGGGTTTGATTCCTCAGCACCATATAAGCAGAAAAAGCCAGGCTCTGTGGCTCAGGTGGTAGAGCGCTAGCCTTGGGCTGAAGAGCTGAGGGAGTTCGGACCCCATGACCGACAAAAAACAAAAAAAAAAAGTAAAATAATATATATATATACACATATACATACACACACACACACACACACATATGTATTACAAGGAGGAGGTAACAATGCTCAATAGGAACTGTACTCATTACCTTACTCATGTAACTGTGACCTCTCTGTACAGTATTTTTTCAATAAAAAAATATAAACAAAAATATTACAACCTAATTCCCATGGTTTCAATGTAAAAGTTTCATATGTTTTAAGTGTAATGTGATATATTTAACAAAGTCATCTACATTAAATTCTCTCAAAATTAGAACATGTACATTGAGTAGAAAGAATATTCTTTTTTAATTTTGTTAATTTCTTCTTTGGGGAATGATGCCAAATTTGTGTTGCGTAGTAACACAATTTTAATCTCATTTAATATACTTTTGTTTGGTATTTGTTCTGTCAACTAATCTAATAATATATCTAGTTTAAAATCTTTTGTAGTATTTTAGTATTTCATTGTATTTATTAACTTTAAAAATTCTTTTCAGTCTCGCAGTGTGGATAAGCAACATGCCGTAATCAATTATGATACCGCTGCAGATGAACATTTGGTGAAAGATTTAGGCAGCCTGAATGGGGTAAGTTGATTTCTCACAGCTTCCTCTTTCTGATGTACCAGCACAGGGGCTGTAGTTCAGAGACCTGAGTCTGAATTACTGTTCTAGATGCTGAGGCCTCGATTATAACTCCTTTTTCTGTACCCCATTTTTCTTCCACCTATACACAAGAGGTAAAGTTGTGATTGAATGGTGTTGCAATAGAAACAAATCTTACTTAGTTTCCTGTATGTAATTTATTAGTGTGTTTGTTTTTTTTTGGGGGGGTGGCGGTCATGGGGCTTGAACTCTGGGCTTGGGCACTATCCCTCAGCTCTTCAGCTTAAGGTGAACACTCTACCACTTGAGCCACAGCATCACTTCTGGTTTTCTAGTAGTTTATTGGAGATAAGAGTCTCATGGAGGGGCTGGGAAGGTGG